>NC_142928.1:160141403-160206403 GCF_046866305.1 Octopus bimaculoides
TATGGCAGCTATTACATCTTCCTCTTCAATGTCGATGTAGGTAATGGATGCAGTCTTTTTCTGCTGAGTGCTATTGTCAAAGAAATTAACTGGGTTCTTTATCTGCATGTGACTCAGAGGAGAAGTGAAGATACTCTTGAATTGTGTACTGAGCACTTCACTTATCCATGTGGGATCTGCAGTCAGTGAGCCATTAGGCAGGAATAGGGGTCCTATCTTATATAGCAGTCTCTTTTGCAAATCTATAGAAAGCCTTGGGGTTTGTTTTTATGCTTTCTACTGCTCTCTTCTCCTTCTCTGCTCTCTCTTTTTCATGGGAGAGTTTAATTTTGTTTTCTATTTCTAACAGTGTTAGTTTTAATTTAGCCCTTTTCCTATCCTCCAGTTCTCTATTTAACTGGTTTGAGACCTTTGTTCTGTGTCTCATAAGGATTTTCCTGTCTCTAGGAATTCTATTGGCATGTTTGCTGGTCTTTCTATATGGCACGTATTTGGTGCATATGTCTTGTATGGTTGACATAAAATGACTTAGTTTGAGGTCATTGTCTTGTATAGAAAGGCTGTCATGCCAGTTTTGATTTCGAATCTCTCTGTATGTATATATATATATGTGTGTGTGTGTATGTATATATATATGTGTATATATATATATTTGTATGTATATGTATATATATATGTGTGTATATGTATATATATATGTGTGTATATGTATATATGTATACGTGTATGTATATATGTATATATATGTGTGTATATATATATGTGTGTGTGTATATATATATATATATATATATATATATATATATATATGTATGTATACACACATACAAACTATGTATACGTACATGCATACATACATGTATATATATCTTGTGTTAGTCATTAGACTGCAGCCATACTGGGATACCTACCACCTTGAAGAATTTGGTTGAATGAATTGACCCCAGTACTTATGTTTTTTAAATCTGGTACTTATTCTATCTGTCTCTTTTGCCAAAATGAGACATAAACATTCCGACACTAGTTGTCAAGTGGTGATGGGGACAAACACAGACAGAAGGACACACAAGCATGAACCCCATGTATATATATATATGTATATATATATATATATATATATATATATATTACATACACACACACATATGCACATGTGATGGGCTTCTTTCAATTTCCATCTACTTAATCCACTCACAAGGCTTTGGTTGTCCCAAGTCTATAGTAAAATACACTTACCCAAGGAGCCAGGTAGTTAGGAAGCCAGCTTATCATACAGCCACACCTTATGTATACTTGTATGCACATATATACATATATGAATTATATATATATATATTTATAGTCAAGCATAAAATCTTTATAAGATTTTATCAAGTAGCCAGTATGTAATAAAGCAATATAAGTTTACTATATATAGGTTTTATTATGCTGGCTGCTTGATAAATTCTTATAAAGATTTTATCCTTGGCTATATATAAATATAAATTATTCTGACCAATATATTCACTCTGGTATTATTTTGGGTTGTATATACACATGGTTGTGGTGAATGAATTAGATTCAGTTTGTATTGGGTTGGTGCATAATTATTGCGGCTTTTTTCAACAAATTTTATTCAACAAAAACAATAACAATATTTAATAAAATACATCTTAAAATGATGGTCTGACTGTCTGCCAAGCAAATAGGAAGTAGATGGTGAATATACTACGGAATAATCATTTAAAGATGTTTTTGTTGAAAAAAGCCACAATAATTATGCACCAACCCAATATATAAATGTGAGTTCAACTCACGATGAAAGGAAACAAACAAAGTTTGTTTTAGAAGCATTGAGATGTATTGAAAGATACAGAAATAAATTTTTTTTTATTCTCAAACGCTTGATAATGCTAATAAATAGCGTGATCAGGATAAATTATCCATACATTGCAGAAAAATTCGTTACCAGCCAGGCTTTTGGATATGTGCTATTTGTATGAGTATGTATAAATGTTTATAATTATGTACAATGTGTTATACTATACTGATAACAGTAAAGAGATTTACATCTCTAAACTAGAAATTGATCTATGGTTAAACTTTTTTTTAAAAATCTTTGTTCACTTCCTTCGCTTTGAACCCATGCTAATGAAGTAAATAATATAGTTCTTAGAGGTATTTTGCATCTATTTCTAGCATGTGGCACTACTCATTAGTGCCCTTATTATGATTATATTTATATAATTATATATTTTGTATACACACACATATGCTTATACATGTGCCTATACATGTGTGCAAACGTTACATGTTCCAGGGAAAAAATTCACATGAAAGAGATAATGGCTTCTAGAGATGATATTTTTATAGGTATTAAGTCTTCTTTGTGACTCTATGACAGTATGTATATATATATTCTTTTAAACTAAGCTGTTTTATATTTCTTTTGTTTTGTGCTCTAGAAGTTGTAGTCTACCTAACTCGTTTTTGTTTGCATGAGTTAGTTCTGCAGCTAACCTTAACAAAAACCAGTTTGAATTAATCATTAATTCCCTATTGAATTCTTGAACCATTGTTGTATTATTATTATTATTCTTCATCGACTTGAAAGTTGTCCTTAAGAAAATTCAACCCAAATCTGCTTGACACAAATTTCAGTATTTCTTTTATTTCTTTATCCAACCGATATTATTGTTGTAAAGCATTTACAAACTTATTGAGTTAAATGAAGGATTAATCTTTAGCATCAAAACTACCCATATCTAGCCCAAATATTCAGTTTCATGTTCAAACTGCTCAAATCCAACCTCTCCCACTTACCCAACAATTTCATTTTAAAAATAAACCAACATATCATTGAAATCTTGAAGCTTCAAGATGATGCATGATTAATTCAAAACAATGTGAATAAATAAGCATTACATTTAACAAAGTAATATGAATGCTAAAGGATTAAAGACATGACTATCTTGGAATATTGTTGTATTTTGTTTATATACTGTGTTATTCTGTATTGTAATATCAGCATCATCATTTTAATATCCATTTGTCCATTCTTGCTTGGGTCAGATGGAATTTATTGGGCAGATTTTCTACTGCTGGGTGCCCTTCCTGTTAACAAGCAAAGTATTATATCCCTATGACCAGACATGTTTTCAGAGAATACTGGAATTGAATTGACATTCATTTACAAGAATTATGCAATGTCAAGACAGAGACACAACTATAAACTCATTTACACACACACACACGTGCAAATATACAAAGTGCATTCCAAAAGTATTGAGATGTTTTCAGAAGAGACATTCATTAATGTCAAAGAAGTACAAAAACTCTAATCTCCTTTAAAGTAGAGTTCTCTGACTTCAGTGCATTTGTTGTAGTTCTCCTGAACTCCCTCAAAACCTCCACAAAGTACTTTTTGATAACCATGTGGTCAGAAGGAATCCAGTGGGTATTAATGATACCCTTACTGTTAAAAAAAAAAAAAGGTATCATCATGAGATTCCCAGTGGACTTGCTTTGCCCAGCCTCTTGTGCCAGCAAAAAAACAGATGCTTGGCTTATAAGCAGTTTGCAATCTATATATATATATAAAATTGAGAATGTATGTCTGTGTGTGTGTGTGTGTGTGTGTGTGTGAATCCCTAAAACTCCAGAACTACACAACCAAATTCATTCAAATTTTACACATGCCTTACTTAGGGTCCCTGTTGTGTTTTAGTCAAAAGAATTTTAACTTCTTGCATACTTCCAGCCCACAGCAACATCATATCTCCTCCACTATTTAAGTATTACATGTGAAAAGTGAAACAAAAACACTCATGTCATTCGAACCGGAATCTCAAAAACTGTCACCTTACATCTCATTCTCATTTAAATACCATGACAGGCAAATAAAAATTACTTGTATTTCATAAGTTTTTGTAGTATTTTTGTTCAGTTTAACACAAAACTTTATTGCATAACGAGTTTCTTAATTGTCTTCACATTCTGACTGTTTTCTGCAAATTAGTTATCTATGACAAGCAGTGTTCGAAGTGCTGTTACAGTCGTCTGTTTCAATCTGTAATAACAAAAGTTGACAGGTCAGATTATTAGATGTATAGTAATGACATACTAAAATTACAATAACCTAGGACAAGTTATAACAGCCTTGCCTAAAAAAGTATCAAAAACTTCTGGAATGCACCTCTCTCTCTTTCTCTCTCTCTCTCTCTCTCTCTCCCTCTCCCTCTCTCTCTCTCTCTCTCTCAGAGAGGCTTCTTTCAGTTTCTGCTCACAAGACTGGTTGGCCTGGGCTGTTGTGGAAGGCAATGGCCCACAGTGCCATACCAGAAAGCAAGTGGTTAGGAAGTAAATTTCTTAACTTTACAGCCACTCCTGCACCTATCGTATGTAGTTGTTTTTCTCTATTCACCCTTTAGAGTCATTCAAACCATGACTCTTTTTGTTAGTCTTTTTCCTTGTCATGGTCTATATTGTCTAATGTGTGCTTCTTTGTTTTTTATATTAGTCAGCAGTGTTTGGTTTGGGGGATATTTGGCTGCCATTTATAACAGTTCAACCAACCACATAAAGTAGTAGTTCTCAAAATGACAAATATTAGGCTGCCATCCACAAAACTATTAGTGAAATTTTTAGCCACACCTTTCTATGCTTTGTTAAGATAACAATATGCGGCAGTTTATTTGTCCCTTTTTCAATTTTCACTGCTCAACCTCACCCTCAGAATGTAGAGTTTTTCTCCGAGAAACACTGATGTAAAGGTTTCTCACCGGCTTTCACTTTTAGTGAGTTTCAAAGGGTTATTGTAGTGCAGTATTTTATGCAGTTGCCATGCTTCAAATCAAGTGGATGTTAATGTTTTTGGAGAGGAGACTTTCTAATATTTCTTTATCTTCATATTGATCATCAGAATTGGTCTGTGTTTAGAAAATATATATATATATATATATATATATATATATATATATAATTTGATCTGATACCATAGGTAACAGCTAGAAGCCTTATATGACTTCTTTTGTTATTGTATTTGTCACATGCTACATTACTCAAGTAGACATATCACATGAAGCAAATATACAGGTAGGATACAAACAAATAAAAAAAATCAATAAACAAAGTGCAAAGTCAATGTATTATTTGCTGTGGAGGAATAGAAGGTAAAATATGTTGATTCTTTGATTATTGGTATTTAATACAGGAGGGGTATGAAGATAAAAACATAGGTGGAAGAAAAAAGGGGTTAGTTCAGAGATGTGCAATGAATGCTTGAATGGTAAACAAGAAGTATGGAATGAAGAAGTCATCATCCTCATCATTTCATAATAATAATGATTTCTTTTGATAATAATAACTCTTTCTTCTATAGGCACAAGGCCAGAAATTTTAGGGGTGGAAAAGCTGGTTCATTACATCAATCCCAGTGCTCAACCCTGAAAGAAAGAAAAGCAATGTCAACCTTGGTGGAATTTTAACTCAGAACATGATGACTGAGAAGAAAAGCTGCTAAGCATTTAGTCTGACTGGCTAACAGTTTTAACAGCTGTCATCCATGGGCAGTTTGACTGGAACACTGCATTGTGCTTCAATATCTGCTTTGGCATAGTCTCTATGGCTGAATGCTCTTCCAGATGCCGAGAAGCCTGTTTTATTATTTTCCTTTTATCTCTTTGTCATGAAGGAAAAGTGGTACTCATGACTTTGTACAGGGCCTCCAGGACTTCTGGAGCAAAAAAGACTACTTCAGACTTGAGATCTGTCCTGAATGCATGCAATAATGTGGACTTTGTTAAAGGCACCTAAATATCAGGTGCTGGTGTTAAACCAGGCAATACATTAAGTGTATTAGCCAAAGGGAAGTAAGCATGACAAGCAAGCATTGTAGAACATGGTTTGCTGAAAGAAAGTATGTGTGAGGTGTAAATGCATGTATTCAATGTATGTATGTGTTAGAAATGGAGATTTATGTGCATGAGGATAAGCAGGTGTGTGTGCATGGTGTAGTAGAGTGGGTGTATGAGTGGTGAAGTAAAAGAAGAGAAATATGTAAAAAAGCCTAACTAGCAGCTTTTCACTGATCACTCAGTCTATTAGAAAAGACTGTCAAATTCCCTTCAAACCTACCTTAAAACAAGAAGGTCAAATTAGACAGTGTAGACCAGTCATGACCCTGTAGGCTGTGTCATTTTGAATAGCATGCTTAATTGCAGCTTGCCTTATGATGAGTCATGTCATGTGGTCTGCTTCTCATAAAAGGTTGCCCATGCCTGATGTAGGCCTAGATATAGAATAAGATGGGATAGTAAATACTGGAGTATTTTCAATCATAGGTTGACTCAGGGTAAATAGCCAAGGTTTAGACAATAACAGATTCAACTTGAAGAAAATGAGGTAACAGTTATGTGTAAAACCAAGTTTCAGGCTCGCCACCACTACCACTGCATGTCTACATTCAGTTTTATTTATTTATATATATATATATATGTATGTATGTATATATATATGTATGTATGTGTGTATACATGCAAAGGTATAAAGGTTAAGAGGTATATAAGTGAATGTGTGTAGATATATATGTGCACCATACCACACAGGTCATGAACAAGAACACACCAATACTGGCCACTCCAAAATTCTTGATGGACTTAACTCTTCTCCCCACTGGTCTCAATTACTATTAGTCTTATTTTTATATTTTATTTTTTCTTGATTTCATTTACGTTTTTCCTCTCTTTTGCCTTCTTTTCTTCCTTCCTCTTGTTGTTGTTCTTCTTTTTCTCCTTCTTCTTCTTCTAACATGCTTTTGTATTTATATTCTTTTCCCTTTTTTGTGTATATTTGTTTGTATGAATACTTGTAAGAAAAATCTTTTGTTATTTAAGCAACCAGTGAAACACATTTTTCAGTTTGAAAATGGCTACTTGAAGCTCAAAATTTATATCAGAGTAACTCACTGTAAATATTATTATTAAGATTAAAATAAATAATTATCCCCCCAAAAATGCCATCTCTACTCATTCTTTCAAATATATATAATACTGTACCAAGAACATTTTCTCTATTATTCTACTATATATGTATATATACATATATGTATGCATATATATATGTACAGGGTGTTCAGGCTAAATTTGACAGTTTGCATAAAAGGAAAAGAAAAGACAGTTGCCTATCCAAAAATAAATGGGGTTTTTTTTTTGTTTTAATAAAAATATTGGGTTGTCCGGAAAGTTCGTGCTGATTTATAAGTAGCTTACCTTTTGACTTATTTGCCACGAAACCACCTCAATTCTGGGAAGAGGGTATTTTCAAGTTAAAGGAAAGATGGAGACGCATTGTGCAACAAAATGGTTCATATTTGGTTGATTAAAAATGTAATGGCAAGTATTTATTGACCTTTTTCTTTCCTTGAAAAACCGGCACGAACTTTCCGGACAACCCGATATATCAACTAGATTATGGCTGAGAGATAACAGTTTACTCTAAATTGGTGCATGTGTTCCTCACTGTGTCCTTCAGAAGATCTTTGAATATCTCCTTGATCTTAGCCACCAGCTTGGCCTTAATGTTGCAGGCAGAGCGGTTGGTGTTTTTCTCATACATAGTAATCCACACTTCATACATAATAATCCATGGGATTACAATCAAAGGAATTAGGAGACCAGAAATTGGGGCTGGTGAAATTTTCCAACAAGCACTTGTAATTCTCTCTGAAGGTAGAACAAGGAGCCAGCTGCTATACATATAGCTTTTCAGCAGCAATCCTCTCCAGCAGAACTTTGACCACCATCTCCAGCAGCTTCACATAGCTGTCTGAATTAAACCTTAGGCCCTGTTTAAAGATGTGGGGATGAATTCCGGTGTGCAGATGCAGTCAGAACACCTACTGTGCCTTTGTAGTCCCTGTTGCAGCTGTCCAAGTCGCATCTTACAGCTTTTACAATATTCACAGAGCATTGAGTAGTAATTAGGATGTCAGCATGTCGATACCCAGCATGAATCATTAATATAGGTAACCCTTTTCTTATATTCAGATGGCTCCACTCCTTCGTATCAACCCACTTTTTCTCAACCCCTACATCAATTTTTATGCTCTCTAATGACATTGATTATTCAACAATTATTAAGCTGTTCTGAAAAAAAGGAGACATACAAAATCACCAAATTTAGCCTGAACAGCCTGTATATGAATATATCATCATCATTGTATAACATCTGTTTTCCATGTTGGTATGAGTTGGATGGTTTGACAAAAGCAGGCTAGTTGGAAAGCTGATCAGGCTCCCACTGTCTAGTTTGGCATGGGTTCTACAGCTGGATGCCCCTCCTAATGCAAACTACTTTACAGAGTGTACTATGTATTTCATGGACTCTTCCATCATTAGATGATGTATGAGGGTTCAGCAATTTCTTGCCGAACCATCACACAGATGATTTGTTTATGGTGATCAAATGTTTGTGTACACATAAACTCACTCCCTCCATCAAATCGACATCACCTGTACAGGTGCACCTTGTGCCACATGTCAGATGATCAAATGATCACAGAGCAACATGAAATGAAGTGCTTTTCTCAAGAACACAATGTAACACCCAGTCTGGGAATTGAACTCATGATCTTGCAATCGTGAGAGCAACATCCTACACATAAACTCACTCCCTCCATCAAATTGACATCACCTGTACAGGTGCACCTTGTGCCACATCTCAGATGACGAAATGATCACAGAACAACGTGAAATGAAGTGCTTTTCTCAAGAAGACAGCGCAACGCCCGGTCATGGAATTGAACTCATAATCTCGCAATCGTGACTGCAACACCCTAACTACTAAGCCATGTGCCTTCACAACTGTATGTGTGTGTGTATATATATATGCATACACGCACACACATATATATATATATATATATACACATATACAAATATATATTTATAAACATTTTTATACACACAAATTGTGTGTGTTTGTATGTTATTGTATTTATGTTGTGTTTGTACCCTTTCACTGTTTGACACCTGGTGTTAGTTTGTTTACATCCTCATGATTTAACAGTTCTGAACATGATGGAATACATACCAAACTTTAAAAAAAAATTTGACTGAACCCTTCTAGGCAGTGTTCCAGCACGATCGCAATCCAATGTCTAAAACACGTAAAAGATAAAAGATGCAATTTATTTTGCATTGACACTGCACTGTGGTTTGTTAAAACTCAGTCTGGTAGTTTGAATATGTTACGAATAGCCTGGTTTTACTTTCTACTTGGTGTTTCACCTGTATTTTACCTCAGTTGGTGCAATGTAAATAGCAGCCAGGCTGGTACCATGTATAAAGCACCCATGCTGGTGGTATATAAAAAGCACCCATACTGATGCCATGTAATAAGCACTGTTGCTGGGGCCACGTAAAAAGCATCCTGTACACTCTATAAAGTGGTTGGCTTTAGGAAGGGCACCCAGCTGTAGAAAGCATGCCAAAAATAGACAGTTGGAGCCTGGTGCAGCTGTCTAGCTTGACAGCTCCTGTCAAAATGTCCAAGCCATACCAGTTTAGAAAACATGAAATGATGATGATGATGTTACATCAGAAACTAGTAAGTGGAACTAGGTTGATAGAGGCTAAGTTATAAAATTCCTTTGGACTATATGTGAAATTTGAAACCCAATGGAGATTTTGATTTTATAGAGACTGATTTAGTTTGTGTGTTTGTGTATGTCTGTGTTTAATATTTATATGTAGCTAAGACCGAGGATAGTCTCTTTAAAATTGCTTTGTTGTAGTATACATTTAATGTATTTAGTTTTGTGACAAGTGGTATTTTAGTGATTCAGTTGAAGGCCATTTGTCTGCTAGAGAGACGCTATGTTGGCAATAATGATGTTGGTGGTGTTGGTGGTTGTGATGGAGGTGGGAATAAATCATAGCATGCACATAAATGGCATGACAACTACTGGTGCTACAGCACCATGTAATTATACTCTCAATGGAAACGGTTCCTCTGAATAAATTTAGTTTTATCACTCACAGTCCTGGAAAAGAAGAAAGCAGTATAATACACAGTTAATTATACTTAGAAACAAATACGTATAAACATATGTGCATAAAATCAAACTTATATATATATATTTAAACATACATACTTACACATGCTAACATTCACATGTAAGCTCTCAAACATAGGAGCATACATATATATATGCATTTGTACATGCACACGTATATGTTCACATTTACAAATGAGTGAAAATTATATTACATACATGTAACAGAATTTATTCATTTATTCAAAGTTGATGTTTCCTTGTGGAAAATGGAATCTTATGTACAGAATTTAGTAATGATTTGATAAATAAGTAACTTCAACCTCAAATAAATGACTACAGCCCATGTTAGTGTGGGAAAACGGATGTGAATTTATGAGGATGTTCATAATGGTATATATGTACACAGATATACACACACTCATAGAGATACATCTACGTCATGTTGTGTGTGTGTATACTTACATATATATATATATATTTATTTATTTATTTATACACATACATACATGTATATACACACACTCATACATATATGTATATGTGCACACATACGCAAAATGAATAAACAAATAAAAATAGCATTCAATATATTTAGTTTAAACACAATCCTTTGCCCATTTAACACAACCACTTGCACCATGTTCCAAATAACCAGCCTCAGTTTTGCACCATGGTAGCTGAAATAAGAACACATATTTTGAAAGCAAGGGTAATAAACTATGCAACTTTTTCTGATATCTATACTATATATAAAACAGAGATGTGTGTGTAATCGCTTTTCATGTGAAATTGACTTCACCAAATGCTTCCATACTTGTGATGCATGAATAATTTGACCTCGGATAAATCTTAGGCTCTTCATTTGATTTTTTTAATTAAAAATAAATAATATTGCTTTATATTTAAGATTCACTTCTTTAAAAAGGTTCCTCAATGTCAACTTCCGGTATTGACGTAACAACGGCAAAAAGCTTCTCTCTCTATTTTGTGTGTGAGTGTGTATGAGAGAGAGAGAGAGAGAGAGTAAATACTACATACACACTGCTCTCTCACACACATACACATGCACACACACACCCCTTAACTCACTCACACTCTGTCTCTTACAAACACACACATACATAAATGTATACAAACATATTTACAAAGACACGTGTGTATGTGCGCGCGTGCATGTTTGTAAGAGACAGTGTAAGTGAGTCAAGGGCTGTGTTGTCATATGCATACATCCAAAGATGTATGTACATTTATGCATGTACGTATACATGACAACAAACCTCTCTCTCTCACTCACACTCTGTCTCTTACAAACACACACATACATAAATGTATACAAACATATTTACAAAGACACACGTGTGTATGCGTGGGGGAGGTTCCACAATCGCCATTTATTTCAATTACTCTTGTGAGGATATTCACGTAAATCATTTCTTTCATTTAATCCCCATTTTAATTTTCCTAAAAGTTTCCAAGTACCAATGAGGCTTTTTGGCACATCTTCAATTTTCCCCATTCATGAGAGGCGCCCAGCCATCATTCATCTGAGAGTCCATCTACAGAATGTCCTCAAATTTCTATACAGCATATTTTGCCTTTTTTTCTTCAAGTATATAAGCAACAATTTCATTCCCGAGCAACGCCGGGTGCCTCTGCTAGTTATCTATAAATCTAAGCAAGGCTGAGTACTGCTGCTAGTGTGTGTGTGTGTGTGTGTGTGTGTGTGAGTGTGCATCTGTCTGTATAAAATTGATGTAGGTAAAAATTCCTGCCTCTTTTAAATAAACATTTCCCAGTAAACCACAAATACAGGTAGATTTTTAACAGATGCTCAGTTAAAATACCATATAGCTGTTACTCCAATATGAAGAACACTATCACTTGTAAGCATCATTGCGAGTTGTAACTGCTGAGACCTTGAAGCTTTCTCAGTCGACCAAGTGTGTATGATAAACTCCATATATGAGGCAGACGTAACAGCAATGCTTCAAGATAACTATAAAGGAAAATTACATTGGGTTATGCAAAGGCAATTTCAAAAGATTATGTAAAGCTATTAAATTGGCTATCTATCTATGTAGTTTAAAGATCAAACTGCACACCACATATGTTCTTGTGGGGAATCATAGAGAAATCCATGTCATATGTCAATGGATATAAGAAATGCAACTTATGCATAGCTGAAAGATTGCATATTCTTTTTAGATCTGAGAATTCAACTGCACTACTGCATTCTTGATTCAAAATTTTCAGAAAATGCAAAGATAGGGACAAACTTCTTTTGGCAAACTGGTTTAATTATGGCTTTATAGTCAAAGAGGACATAACTCTGATTTTCTTTTCTTTTTCCATTTTTTTTTTCATTCATTCACTCTTTTCATCTACCTTCTCATTTTTCCTCATGATTTTTCTCGTACCAGTGTCCTGTTTTGTAAATTGAATAGACCAGGTGTTCAAAGCCAAAAGATTGCTTGGAGATATAAGGCATGTTATAAAAACCTAACTAGACCCTTGTCTTCAAGCAAGAAACTATTAGTAACTCATGTCTTTATACTGTGTACATTAAATGGTATTTATCTCTCACTGGATTGAGTACTTCTTTTGTTGATCCTACCTTAATGGAACAGTAAACTGTACATAATGATTTTTATACATTCTATTTTGGAATATATATAAAGTACATACATAAAACTATAAATGATAGCATGTAAATAATGGGATGAAAATCTCTTTTAGATAGAATAAGTTGAAGGCTGCTATTATTTATAACTTTGTATGTGTACTTTGAGATATTCTAAAAGAAAGAAATTAGTTCATGTTCTCTTGACTTTTATGACATCAACAATATATATATATATATATATATATATATATATATATATATATATATATATATATATGATGGATTCTCTTGTCATGAACGACAAATGAGGGTTCAGTAAAATAAAATAAAGCAGTAATCATTTTTCTATGGACATTAATATGTCACTTGAGGCCTGCTGGTGTGTTTATATATATATATATATATATATATATATATATATATATATATATATATATATATACAGGGTGCGATGGGTAAATTGTTGCCATTCTATATTTTTAATTGTGCACATGTGCATTGTTTGTTTTTCATTTTGTCAACTACACAGTATAGTAGGGTCAGTTGGGCACCATCTGTGAGAAAAACAGTACCATGACGCAATTCACTCTACCAGAAATTTGGAAACAACATGCTGTACTGCTTGGCATTCACACCAGAAGCTCCACTACGAACAAATAGGGAATACACAGAACAACCATTGGCATTCCATGTCCCCAAAATATGTACCAAGAGTGATAAAAATCAAGCATCCAGTCAACATCATGGTTTTTGGAGTGATCACTTGTGATGGCAACATTATGCCTGAGTTCTTTTATTAGCATTTCTAAAGGAGATCTCATGGTTTGCAAGCCAAGATTTCACATAACACGCTGTCGCTCCAACATAATAGAAATATTTGCCTTCTGCTTCAACGGTTGCCAGGTATATTAGGTTTCTATGTTTACAATAATTGTTAAATTTACATTTTCCTTTAACTCTACAATCACAGAAGTTATTTAAATAGATATTAAAAGTGTTAGTTGTGTTTGTATTATTGTTCATGTGTTGTCTAGATATATTATGTCTGGCATTTTTGTTTGTTTGGATATTGTTTGTATTCATAGTTGGAGGGGGATTATTTCTATTTGTGTAATTTGCATCAAGTTTTACATTATTAAACAATGATATATGCCTAAATAGGTTTTTGGTTACCGAAAATTCAATCCTTATTACTTATTATTAATTATAGTACTATATTTATTAGAAGTGAAATGTTTATCTAGGATAGAACAAATTACTTGGATAAGGTTAGTCCTTATCTGTTTGTCATAAAATAAGATAAGCCAGATATTATTATTATCCTTTTTATTCAGACATTTCTCGTTGCTTCTATGTGAATGTTTTATATATGGAATATGTTTCTTACGTTTTAAGGATTTTTAGTTTTTTTTTTACTTATTAGGACTTTGGTTTTAGCTAGGTTACACACATATATATACACACGTGTGTGTGTATATGTTTGTATGTATCTTCAGACCCCAAAAACTGCTGGCCTGAGACCTATTTTAAAGAGGACAATGTATGTATGTGTGTGTGTAATATATATATATATATATATATATATATATATATATATATATATATATATATAAAATAGAAATAGGTTTCAAAGAGAAAAAAGACTACATGTGGTTTAAATAGGGGAAAAGTAAAAAGAAAAAAGAGAAATTGCACATTGGATATAAAATATAAAGGCTTTTTTATGAAAAGTAACGATATATATCTACAATTAGATGAACTGAGGTAGAATTAAGAGGTATAAAAAGTTATGATTATGAATTGTTAAAGAAGATTCAGTCATATCAGTATCGTCAAAAGCTATTCACTGACTTTGAATGAGCACCAATTTCCGTGTTTAATAGCAGTTTGATTTGGCTCCATGCAACTTAGTCTCATAGGCTTGTCAAACATTACCTAACTCATCAGGCTTGTGTATATATATTCCCATCATCACCATCACTTTATGTCCACTTTCTATACTGTCATGGCTGGAAGGATCGTCAGAGTACTTAATCAGACTTTCTGCCCTCCTAATCGTAATCATGGGACCATTTCTCACTCATGCATTTTATTTTGACAAGTTTTTTCTCTTTTTTTTTTTTTCAAGATTAGTGTTGACAGTGGCTTTGAAAATTTAGCTTTCATTGGACTTAGTTTGGTGAAAGCTAAACAGGCTAAAACTTCAAAGTCTATGTCAACTCTATTCCTGTTGTCTTGCTGGCATTACATAATAGCTCCTGTGCCAGTGCCACATATAAAACACCTATGTTGGCACCACATATAATGCACCTGTATCAGTGTCACGTACAAAGCACATGCACAGTGCCACATGAAAAAACACCCAGTATACTCTGTAAAGTGGTTGGCATTAGGAAGAGCATTGTAGAAACCATGCTAAAACAGACAACTGGAGCCTGGGCAGCTCTTCAGCTGTCCAGCTCCTGTTGAACTGTCTAACCCATGCCTGCATGGAAACCAAACATTAAATGATGATATGTGGGTTTGTACATATATACATATACATACACATAAATACACGTATATGCATACATACATATATGTGTGTGTGTGTGTGTGTGTATTCACATTATGTGCAACAAAAGCAGTACTAGATTAAAATAGTCATCTGTGTATTTACTTAATGCAAATACCTTGCTGAAAGGCAAATTAATTGCAGTATTTATCTGGAAGTAATATTTCTTATGGATGTACTTGTGTTTGAATAACACAAATATTTCAGCAGCAGATGAAAATTGTCCAGCAGTTGTCTTGAGAATGCTAGATGTACATTTCTGCCTCTTAGATCTTTCTCAGTAGCATGTACTCACTGTTAACCACATGATAAAGCAAAGTCTGTCACTACTGATATAGAAAAGCAGTGATTAAAAAGTCATTGGTGTTGCAATTGGACACCCTGTTGTATAGAGAGCTATACTGCTTCATAGTTTGGTAGGTAGATTTGTATATGTACAGTGTTTATGTTGTATTTTGCATATTTTAATAGTTGCTGTGTCATATTGCTGAACCCAGTGTACTACTTAACATGGCTAGCATTTAGTCTTGTTTTATTGCATTGAATAACATGTATGTATATAAAGAACTTCATGTACTTAGATGAACACTTTACTGTGAGTTGCATAGACTCTTATGAGAGGCATCATAATGGGAACAAAGATGAGATTTGAGTTGACACATTAAATGACAACAAATTAACATTGTAACAACACACCAGGCAAGTAATAACATATCAGATTGATAAAACATACAATGCTTATAGTCAGAAAGTATCAGAAAATGGAGGAATTGTTGAAGTATTTGAGGAATAACTTAATAAAAAAATAAATTTGCCTGTCCAAAGCATTTTCATTAGTTTGTCCTAATTGTCCATGCTTGTTTTCAAACTTTTAGTTAACCAGGTTTCCTTTCATAAGTTCCAATTTTTTCTAGTGGTTTGAAAAAATAGCTGGGAATGTATATCATATATGATACATAGATACCAAGGAAATATGGTCCGTGTGTCACCTGCGAGACATACAACAGGCAAAGGGTTAAGATTGTTTAAGACACATACCTTCAAATAATCAGTATCTATTCAAAAATTACTGAAAATGTCTGTAAGTGATTACACTAGTTGTGCATGCATCAGTTGATCTCAAGTAATTTATACAAAAGGAAAAAAATTTCCAGTTGTTTGGCAACAATCTAAAATCTACGCCCCCAAAAAACTGAACTCAACAAATAGGACTGCTAAATCTTTTTCAAAAATTTTGATTAATAGAACTGCTAAGTCTTTTTCAATAGTTTTGAATACAAATCCAGAAAATTATGAAGATTTGCAGTAGGAGTAAATAGTGATAAATTTTCAGCAAACAACTTGAATGAAAATACTATGTGACTGTTATTAGCTGTTATGATATCAATGAAATAAATATCAACTACATCTCTATCACCAATACTGGTCAGCACTAATAACTCTATGAACAGTAATGCTTATAAATGGCACTCAACTAACTCTCACATAAAATGACACGGTATCTTTGCTGGCAGACTCATGCTGGAGTACCCCCTTGGTACTTCAACCCTTTAGTATTTAATAAGCCATATCTGGCTCAAACATTCTACCTGTTTTATGTTAAAGACCCCCTTCAGTCGTCATGAATGACCATGGTATTGCACCTAAAAAGTTCCCCTCCGTGGCATAAGTCCAGGCAAGGTTATTTGTGGAAGACCGACAGTTGCCCATGCATATCTGCCTCCTCTCTCCATGCTACTGATGTTATCCATGGGAAAGACAAAGGCTGATACAACTTGGCACCAGTGACATTGGAACTCATTTCTACAGCTGAGTGAACATGAAAATAAAGTGTCTTGCTCAAGAACACAGCATACAGCTCAGTCCAGGAATCAAACTCGCTATCTCATGACTGAGCCCAACACTCTAACCACAGAGCCATGCGTCTTCACCTGTTTTATGTTCAAACTAGACAGATCTGGCCTCTTACACCTACCTACAATGTCATTTTAAAAATATACAATCACATCATTGTATATTTTGAAGCAACCCAGACTGGACACTGGCCTTTCTACTACACTTTCATGACTGTTCTGTCCACAATATACCTGCTTGTTATTATACACAGCATCCTTGCACTCATCAGCTTTATGTGATGTATCACAGAACTTGTCATGACTGCAAAGCTTCTGCTATATTTACTGATCATTCTTCTCAAAGTTATTATATACTTTGTATATAGATATGCATATCATACTATTTAAAATGGTAATGAGTTGAGAACCTTTTTACATAGTGGGGAGAGGGACAAAAATAACATTTTGGTGTTTAATGAAGATACACTTTTATTTCTTCTTTATGCATTTCTCTCCTACTTCATCATCTTTTCCATGCTTGTGTGGGTCAAACAGAATTTCTTGAGGCAGATTTTCCATGGCTGGATACCCTTTCTGTTTCCAAGTAAGGTAATATTCTCTGTAGCCAGATATGTTTTCATGGAAGATTGGAAACAAATAACATTACCTGTATGATGGTGACACTCATTTATACCTGTTGTGCAATGTCAAGACATGAGGACACAAACATACACACACACATGCAAGCACACACATAGGCATACATGTGAGGGGTTTTTTTTAAGATTCTGACTACCAAGTCTACTCACAAGACCTTGATTAGCCTGGGACTATAATAAGAGATACCTGTCCAAAATGCCGTGCAGTAGGACTGAACCCAAAACCTCATGGTTAAGAAGCTAACTTCTTATCTACACAGCCATACCCGTACCTTATTTATTTGTTGGCTTGAAATATATACAGAGTGCAAAGTTTGAAAACTAATCAATGCCCGATCACCATGATTTTGAAAATAAAAGATACATACACTTAAATTCCTTTTAAAAAGAAGAGAGAGGTATGTTCATGTTGTTGTTGGCTGTACACATTACATATTTACTGTATTATGTGACTCAACACAAAAGTCACATGATCAGCTCAATGTAGGTGACTGGATAATGGAGTTGAATAAAGTCGTGAAGCTATGAGATAATGCATGGTCAATTCGAGATTATGTGAATAAATAAACACTACTTTTGACAGAATAATTTGAAAACTAAAGGGTTAAACCTTAAAGGTAGTGCTCCTGTATGGCCACAGTCTAATGACTGAAACAAATAAAAGGATGCTTAGTCTTGTGGAAATTGTTTTGGAATTAAAATCCAAATTAATGAGAGTGCATAATAAAAAGCATTGTGAGTTCTAGTCTCACTAGATTTTTTTTACATGCAGTGTGATGAAAGCAAATCAACCTTGTTAAATTTATACATCTCTAAGTTCTATAATATCGAAAAAAAATTGACATGATCGTTCAACTGACATTTAAATTTGTGCTACAGATTAAGGTTTTCGTGAGCATACCATTATTCCACAGTGAAAAATAGGCCAAAAGACTTCTGATCCAGTATTCGTAGCAGAAGTTAAAAGGTGAAATATTATTATTGATGGTCTTATCTAAGATCATAGTGTAGAGAAAGACACTCTTTTATAAAAACATCCTACACATACCACCATAGGAAATAAGGAAAATTGGACATAAAACTAATGGTGTTGATGAAGCTGTTGAGGATAACTGTGTGTGTGTGTGTGTGTGTGTGTGTGTGTATCTCTTTTGTGTTTCATTCTAGCTGCTTCCCCTCTATAGCAATAGTATAGTCATTAGAGAGTTGGTAGTATCAGTGGAAATCAATAAGTTATGAGATTCATGACTGTTCATCTCACTCAACAATGCCATTTTTTTGTTTCTGTTTTGGTTTGTTTATAGTTATATTTTTCATTGGAAAGAAATCAATATAGTTGTGGATTTCTTTGAGATTGGCAAGAATCTGTTTCTCTTGACATAGTTTCCATCCATCGTTGCAAAAACATTACAGTTTATACTGGCTAATCGATATAGTGAGACCATTTTCAGAAAATTACACGTAAGATTACTGAGAATTTTGGTCCTCAATGATGAAAATATAACAGGCATTACACTCACTTGCAAATATGCAAACACACACAGTCATAAACATAAACATGTTTTTTTTGTCTTATCTGAACAATCTTGTTATTTCTCTTTAACAGCTGCCTACATCATTATTTGATTGGAAAATAGCATAGCTACAGTAGGTTTCCATACTTTTAATCAAAATATCAGATCAAATTTATTAACTCTGCAAGGTAGCCTTACAATGCCTATCAATTCCCTTTCTCTGAAAGCATTTTATAAACCAAAAGGATTCATAACATCAAATTAGTATTTAACATATAGGCTGGCTGCAGTTTAGCTCTTCATCATATCTGACTGAACATAAGCAAATTTGTTCCAATTGTATATCTGGATCTATATTTTTCAGTGTGTCTTTCCATTTCTAAAATAAGGTGTATGTGAAGGACATCTGGCCATTATTTCTTGCAAGTGAAATAGCTGCTCAGAGGCTCTCTTGCAGACTTGTTTCATTATTGTTGATTAACTCCAGATCAGTCCCTGTCAAACACGCTTATCATTAAAGACATTCCAACCATAATCATGCCATCTTTCATTTGTTTTTCGGAGACAAGACTATAAAATCTAATGTATCATTTTAAAAGGGAATAGGATGTAATATGAGGGAGATTCAGCCACTATTTTTAGCTGGTTGAGTGACCTCATACAAGCTTTCCCAGACTTTTTTTTATTGTTGTTTTTATATAATACATATTTGAAAAGCTGTAAATAGTGAAAGCACTTAATACAATACAAAACTTCTATTTCATGTCATTCTGATTTTTTTATATAAATAATTTTAAATTAAAATCATTCTTCAAACATTGTGACTATATCAAGAACTCTTACAAAAAAGTTTTTAGATATGTTTCTTGGGATGGGAGTAGGCCATGTGCTTCCTTGTCGTAACATTTATGATAGTTGTAAGTTATAGCTGTAAGTGAGTTGGATTACCCTTTTTCAGTATGCAGTCAAGGAGCATTCTAGATGTTGGAGCAGGGCTTCACTGTGGGCCTCACCTGAACTTTAGAGAGAATCGGTAATTGATGAGGAACAATACTCCATTTTGAGCCTCCTCTGAACTTTGTAGAGTGTCAGTCTCACTGAAATCAGTATTTTGGGGGATTGGTAAAATATCAGTCCAGTCTTGGGATTGAATTCCCCCACCTTTCTCTCTCTCTCTCTCTCTCCCTCTCTCACACACACACACACACACACACAGCTGTGTTCAGACCTGGAGAGAAATTAAGAGTTTAAGACTGAAGATAGAAATGAAGGAATTTACATGAGATAATCATTTTATTTCCAAAATTTACTTTATTACATGATGCCTGTCACCAGATTCGGGCTTATTAATTTTGAAAGATCTCCAGAACTGAATTTTTGTTAAATCTGTTTAAATTCTGCACCCCCACCCCCATAATTGTTCTGACTTTTCAAGGAATCTAGAATCAGTTCATAATTACTGGGTGGAGCTTCAAATGCTTAAAAACAGCTATTAATTTCACATATTGATGTATTTTAAAAGATATTACTACCTACCTTCCACTTACACTTTCCATCCTGTTGTTTGTTCGTACTGTTCATGCTTCAAAATAAAATGTTATATTGGGCATTTTAGTAAAAATAAGGTAATACAATTTTCTGAGATGAGAAATTTATGTATTTGTTGGAGCAGTGTCTTCATCTTCATTGTTGCTTTTCACTATGTTTTATCTCTTGTATGCTCCAGCCTCTTTCAGGTGTCTTGTGATTCACCTTGGTGCCTTGCCTGGAATTGAACTCAAAACCTCTAGGTAACTGCACTGCATTAACCAATCCCTTTACCCACTACACTATGCCTGTAGGAAGTGTCAGAGTGAATTTCTAAGGCTTATAAACTGCCATTAATGTCTCATGTTAGCTATGTTTCCTCATCTCAAACAGATAGAATTTTATCAACCTATCAGTATGGAGCCAACATGAAACATCAGTGGAGGTTTATGAGCCTTAGATATTCACTATGACACTGCCTACAGGCGTAACATTGTGAATAAAGTCACTGGTTAATGCAGTGCAGTCACCTAGAGGTTGAATTCAGTCCCAGACAAGACACTAAGATGAACCACAAGACACCTGAAGTAGGCTGGAGCATACATAGCCAAAATGTAGTGAGAGCAACAACCAAGATGACTCCCATTCTGACTAATACATAATATATAGAAATGAACTAGTATCTAGATCATCCAAAAAGAAGAGTGGATATTTCTCTCATTTTTAATTCCTTCAATAACCACGAGAAATTTCAGATTGGTGAGCCATTAAAGGTACTGGACAATCAACCTAAGAGAAAGTAGATGATTTTCTATTACCATCTGCTATCCTGCATCCATGGTCTAACACTTCTGATAACATTTTTTTTCTTTTTGTCTCTGGCTAGTATAGCATATTCATAGACATTTTACAGTTTATCTTAAATTTGTTACCTGGTTTTAACACCATCACTTAGTCCTTGAATACCTTCAGCAGTGTTGACTCTGAGACAAGCACTCAGACCAGGTTTCTCTCTCTCCCACCAGTCTCTGGGGCTCTGAAAAAAAATGAAAATGGTCATAAGTATTGCTTATTAAAATGATTTAAAAGATACATAAATTTACATCCCTTTTAGAATTACACCCTGGCTCATGGATTGAGAATAACAGACTTCAATATTAAGTAACCATAACTGCAACAAACACAATTGCAGCCATCACCATCATTGGCCACACATATCAATAATGAATCTGATGTGGTTGTTTGTCTTGCTAAAATAGTAACCAAATCTCCATTAACCCCCTTGATACCAACCTGCCTGAGACTGCTCCTGGTTTTATAATACAAACTTTTTGTTATAAAGCAATCTAAATCAAATTATGTTGATCTAAATTATAAGTTATCTAAATTGAAATTTTTCATGAAAATTTCATGTTCATTTATGTTTCAAACACTAATTGAATGATCTTAAAGTTATCTTACTAAATTTTTTCATTCCTTTCAATGTTAATTGAAACAAAAGTAGTGTATTTCAACAGAATTACAGTTATGGCTGTGGAGGCGCAATGGCCCAGTGGTTAGGGCAGCGGACTTGCGGTCATAGGATCGCGGTTTCAATTCCCAGACCAGGCATTGTGAGTGTTTATTGAGTGGAAACACCAAAAAGCTCCACGAGGCTCTGGCAGGGGATGGTGGTGAACCCTGCTATACTCTTTCACCACAACTTTCTCTCACTCTTACTTCCTGTTTCTGTTGTGCCTGTAATTCAAAGGGTCAGCCTTGTCACACTGTGTCACGCTGAATATCCCCGAGAACTACGTTAAGAGTACACGTGTTTGTGGAGTGCTCAGCCACTTGCACGTTAATTTCACGAGCAGGCTGTTCCGTTGATCGGATCAACTGGAATCCTCGACGTCATAAGCGACGGAGTGCCAACAACAACAACAGTTATGGCATAAGTGTGGAACATATTTTTAAAAATTGAAATTGTTTTGCTTATGTACAATTAAATTCAAATATATACAATGTAGAAAAATATTTACCGCATAATTGATCCAGTGGTTCAATATCTTCTGATTGAACCATCAGATCAGTTATTTGGTAAGTATCTATCTATGTTGTATATATTTGAATTGAATTGTATTTAGGCATAACAATTTTAATTTTAAAAATCTTTTTGCCATGACATTATAGTAACAGAAGGTTTAAACCATGGGTCACCAAAAGGAAAAAGCATTTGATAATAAGTATGCTTTGTGAAGGCTGAATTAGTGCTAAAACAACGTGAAGGATAACACCACCAGCACCACACAAGCAACAATCACCAGAACAACTACCATAACAATAACATGACACAGAAATATAAACAACCAATCGACAAATAATATAAAGTGTTCAGTTGTAAACCTACTAAACACTCCGCCATGTGTTACCAGCTTGCTAAAGATGTCAGCCCTTTGGTAGTGGTAGTAGTGGTAGTGGTAGTAGTAGTTATTGCAGTAGTATCCTAATAGTTTTCAAGAAAAGTTACTTGACCCAAAGGTGCCTGTTTCTGTAGATTATACAAAAGCAGGTAATAAGCTTACCACTCCTCTCGCCCCATATGGTCTGCAGAACTTGTCTCATTGACCATTCTGATGTCAAAAGCCTAATGTGTAATACTGGTCTGTAAACCCATACATGTAATCTTTATTGGGTGGGACCCTGGAGTTAGGTCATTGTTCCCTGCTGTTACTTCTACCATCACCACCAACACTACTACTGCTACTGTTACAATAATAATAGTAATTGTAATATTGTCAATAAAATAACTGTTAAGAACCAGGATCAATATAATCAATTAACTCCACTCCTCTCAAGTTTACTAGTCAATCGTCTAAATTAGAAACAGTTGTAGTTATTGGAGAAATCAAAAGGCAGAGTAACCTTAGTAGGATTTGAACTTACATTCCGAGTTCAGACCCTGCATTTGGAGTCCTTGGTATCAACTAGACCCCTCACCCAAGATTGCTGACCTTGTACCTAAATCAGAAGTTGTTGTTATTATTATTATTATTGTTGTTGTTGTTGTTGTTGTTTCTATCATTATCATCATCATCAGTAGTAGTAGTAGTAATAGTAAAGATGGTGGGCTGATAGAATTGTTTATTTTTTCTGAGTTCAAATGTTACTGGGGGTTGACTTTGCTTTCATCCTTTCAGGGTTGGTGTAACTGATTAACCTCCTCCCACAAAAATTTCTGACTTGCCATGCCTATAGCAGAAAAGTCATCGTCATCATCATCATCATTTAATGTCTGCTTTTTATGTTGGCATGTGTTGGACGGTTTGGCAGGAGCTGACCAGCTGAAGAGGTGTTCAGGCTCCCTGTCTGTTTTGGCATGGTTTCTATGGCTGGATGCCCTTCCTAATGCCAACCATTTTACAGAGTGTACTGGGTGCATTTTTACCTGGCAGCAGCACCTATGAGCCCGTGAGATTAGGGATGGTCAGCTGGAGAGGGTTGCATGGGACAAGCCTGTACGCAAGGACAACCACGCTTTTACTTAGCTTGATGTGTCTTTTCAAGCACAGCAAACTGCCAGGAGTCATTATTATTATTATTATTATTATTATTATTATTATTATTATTATTAGTAGTAGTAGTAGTAGTAGTAGTAGTAAAATGGCGAGCTGGCAGAATCATTAGCATGCTGGGCGAAATGCTTAGTGGCATTTCATCTGCCACTACATTCTGAGTTCAAATTCCGTTGAGGTCAACTCTGCCTTTCATCCTTTCAGTGTTGATTACATAAGTGCCAGTTATGCACTGAAGTTGATATAATTGACTTACCCCACCCCAATTTCAGGCCCTTATGCCTATAGTAGAAAGGATTATTATCATTATCATTATTATTATTATTATTATTATTATTATTATTATTATTATTGGTAGTAGTAGTTGTTTTTGTTTTATTCAACTCAAAGAAGAGAAATGGTTTCCATGTTTTTTGTTTGTTTTGTTTTTTGCATTTCTTCCCAGAGTACAATCTACTTGGCCTTTTGCAGGTGGTTGTCTATAAGAAAATCATAAGTTGAAGATGCAGGAAGAAAAAACTGGGTGGTGTGTCTAACTGGAGATAAAACTTACTAAGGCAGTCAAAGAGAAGGAGATAAACAGGAGTATCTGCTAGGGTTGGATAGGGATTAAGAACTGTTCCATATTTTATGGATGGTGGGATGCATTTTGCTTTTTGCGTAATAGCTATGCCACCCAGACATGTGATCAGCACTCCTGTGTCAAATACTTACAGTGGTGGTAGTAACATTATCATCATCAGTAACAGTTCTTGTAGTAGTAGTAGTAGTAGCAACAGCAATAGTAGTATATAATGGTTCTAGTTTTGGTAGGAGGCCATAAAAACTGTGTTGGTGGAAATTGTCAATTGGATCAACCTAGCTTGTCACTGAAATTTATTGTATTGACCTTGAAAAGGCTGACGTTAAAGTTGTCTTTGGTGAAATTTGAACTCGCAACATAGAGATGTTACTATATTACTGCAAGACATTTAATCCCTGTCCCAGTCCCATACTGTTTCTCACACTCCAGTTACCTTTCTAAAAGCATTGTTTTCTTATGATATAGTGCAAGATTCACAGATTTCATCTGGAGTGTGAAATTGAGTTGTGAGTTCCCCCCACCTTTTTAGCGCTTCACATCATCTATATATGTCACTGCAGAAATTACTGTTTAGTGACTAATTTTATGTGCACATATGGAAACATATACAAGCTGTCACATTGATGAAAATAGAAATATTCATGAGAAAATTTTTTTTATCCTTCTAAAGTCAATAAAATACACTCTGCCTCTCTCTATTTTGCTATGTATATATATATATATATATATATATATATATATAGGTATAAGTTAGGATTGTTTAAACATCCAAGTGGTAGGCTAGAAGTGTTTAAGCAACTATGGGATAATTAAATCCAAAGGCGCTCCTGGAGATTACCTGTGTGGGTACTGTCTTTGTTAGAAGGTATCCAGAGGCAGGTAATTTATCATGTAAATCATAGTTTATAAGTATAATCATGTAGAGAATGGAGAAACAAACACAGGAAGAAGCAGGTCGATTGCGCTAGTTAGCCATTAATTTAATCAATTAGGTAGAGATTATGTAATGTTCCATTTATGATTGTTTCGATTTGCCAATTTAATTGGCAAATCTCTTCAGAATGCTGAGAAGTCTGTATAAATGCATGGTGTGAGAGATGAAGGTATGGAAAGGTGGAGGATATCCTAATATATAAGAATGCATATAGTGGTGTGAGAACAGAGGTATGGTATAGTGAGTCTTACATTTTAGTCGAAATCAGGGTTAATATTATTTCTGCGAAGGAGAGGTATATATATATATATATATATATATTGCTTAGGTAGGCAAGGTAGGAAATGCTTTCTTTCTGTTTACATGTATCCATATATATATATATATATATATATATATATAAAAGACATTCGAGCGAGATCGTGCCAGTGCCGCTGGACTGGCTTCTGTGCAGGTGGCACGTAAAATAGACCATTTTGAGCGTGGCCATTGCCAATACCGCATGACTGTTGTTTAGCTGTTTAACAAAAAACACTGATAAAGTAAGTACCAGGCTTAACAAGAAAGTAAATACTGGGGTTGATTCATTTGACTAAAACAAATTGTTCAGTCTATTATATGTATATTTCTGCCTCACCAACATCTACATGAAGGCATGTGACCTAGTGTGTAATTGTCTGCTTCCCCTTACATTTATATGGTCCCTCAGAAATTAGCCAAATTTCCATCAAATTTCACCTTACCAACAAGAAAGATATATTGGGTAATATGGTCCCAGATATACTATGTCCAAAAAATAAATAAAAATAAAAAGGAGATAGGAAATCTTGGCTAGAACTCTTTTCATTTAGCTGATCTAAAGCTAAACAACAATTACATCAGAAAGTGGGGTATGGATTTCCGAACCATCTTAAATGATATATTCTTTTCTGACTATATTTAAGATGTGGAGGCACAATGGCCCAGTGGTAAGGGCAGCGGACTCGCGATCATAGGATCGCGGTTTCGATTCCCAGACCGGGCGTTGTGAGTGTTTATTGAGCAAAAACACCTAAAAAGCTCCACGAGGCTTCGGCAGGGGATGGTGGCGAACCCTGCTGTATTCTTCCACCACAACTTTCTCTCACTCTTACTTCCTGTTTCTGTTGTGCCTGTAATTCAAAGGGTCAGCCTTGTCACACTGTGTCACGCTGAATATCCCCGAGAACTACGTTAAGGGTACATGTGTCTGTGGAGTGCTCAGCCACTTGCACGTTAGTTTCACGAGCAGGCTGTTCCGTTGATCGGATCAACTGGAACCCTCGACGTCGTAAGCGACGGACTGCCAACAACATATTTAAGATATAAAAGGTCATTTCTCATTACTGTGTTACTATGGACTTAGACATTGCAAACACTTGGTTGTAGGTTTGATCCCACTGTATAGAACTTTGGACAACAAATGTCCTCTACCAAAAGTCTTGTGTTGGCTGGTACCTTATGAATTGAATTTGGTAGATGAAGACTGCAGAAGCCCTTTATATACTTATGTGGCACGTAAAAGCACCGACTACACTCTCGGAGTGGTTGGCATTAGGAAGAGCATCCAGCTGTAGAAACTGCCAAATCAGATTGGAGCCTGGTGTAGCCATCTGGTTCACCAGTCCTCAGTCAAATCGTCCAACCCATGCTAGCATGGAAAGCGGATGTTAAACAATGATGATGATGTGTGTGTGTGCATGTGTAAAAGACTATGTAGCACTCACAGTCAAGTATTAGCTGTATGTACCAAACTTTTCCTAATTGTTTTAGGTGCTTGTGTAATCCCAAGCAGACATAAATACTCTCTTGATCCTCCCAGTCTTTGACATCAATAGCACATCTATGATGTGACAGATGAGAAATAGTGTCTGTTGCACCAGTACTTGACTGATATGCATTTCAGCTCACTAGGCTTGAGCAATGTGAAATGAAGTATTTTGTTCAAGGAAACAATATACCACCCAGTCCAGAAATTGAACCCTTGACTATATGATCATGAATCAAACACCTCTAACCATTAGGTCATGTACCTAACAAATTCAAAGGCGCATTGACTGCTGTAAAGAGACAGAGGTGAAAGTTTAACAATAGACCTAGTAGTTTCTCAGCAATGGAATGGCATGTTCTTTGTTGCTGAGCCCCAGGTTAGCTTTAACTGATCAGAGCAGACCTGTGATCAAGCATATTCCATTCATGACCATATTGTCCTTCTTTTAAGCATTGTGTTTCATAGAATACATTAGCTAATGTGTCCCCATCTTTTCAATAAATTAGAGTGTAATTTGATAGAGATTTGACTACCATTTCTAGCAGGGTGAAGGAAGACTTTGAGGCTTCTTCATTTTGTTTTTTGTTTTCTCATTTTCTCTTTGTTGTAATCTGGTGTGTGTGTGAGAGAGAGAGAGACATAATGTGATTTATATAAAGTTAATGCACTCTGTAAAATGGAGGTAATCTCCCAGACATCTGAGTTGTTGTTGTTGTTTCTATTGTTTAGCCACAGGCTAGCCATAATTGAAGGGACTATGCACTCTGTCAATAACTAGCCTATAATTTGCTTATTTGCAGAGTAGCTAGGAGGGTATTTTCTAAAATAAATTGTGATTTGAGAGAAATTTAGCTATGATTTTTAGCAGGCCAAATGACTATGTACAGGCTTCCTTATAGGATGTAGTTCTTAGTTGAGCCATTTCATTTCATCTACTCATCATATCTGCAATTTTTTACTGTACTTAATTTCCAGATAGGCTGCTGCCAGGTTAGCCTGCCCTAAACACACTAAATGAAGTTGTGTCTGCCAGGGTGACTCATTGACCTATTATAGGTTAATATGTGTGATTGTTGAAGCATTAACAACTGTGGAATGCTTAAACATTGTTATTTTTTGTTTACCCTGGGTCAGACCCATCCTTTCTTAAGATTGTAGGCTGTAATATGGAGGTAACTTGGTTTATATTTCTAGTGGTTTGATTAATCATTTAAAAGCTTCCTCACTGACTAATGTGCTTAAGCCTCAGGAGAAAATTCAGAATTTGTACTGCTATCAGTGTTAGACTTTCTCAGCCCTTCCTAGATATTAAGCAGTCTTAGTTTTTTATAGATTTTAAGTTGATTTGTAGAAATTTTAATATAGGCATGGGCATGGCTGTCTGATAAAAAGTTTGCTTCCAAACCACCATGTGGCATCTTGGACAAGTGTCTTCTACCATATCTTCTACCATAACCCCAGGCCTAACATAGCCTTGTGAGATTTGGTAGTCAGAAACTAAAAGAAGCCCTTTTCAGGAACAGTTTACTCCTGGATAACATTATGGCAGTGAACTGGCCAAGTTGTTTGAGTATTAGATAAAATATCTGAATTCAAATCCCACCAAGATTGATTTAAAAAGTACCAATATAGGATAATGGATTTGCCCGAAATGTTTGAGGTTAAGATGCCTTACAGTGTCTCTTTTGCAATACCTATAATAACTCTGGTGCCAAACTGTAAATGTTCAAGTTAATGGCTTTAACCTTGGATAAACATTGTTGACATGGAAAGGGGAGATTTGTATCTTTGGTCAACAACAAGTCTTCTCCAAAAACTTTTTCCCAGATGTGCACATTTGTATGTAGATGCATGGTCAAACTTAGATTAACAGAGGCCTTAGGACTACATTTTCTGATACAAGCAAAGCCACTTTTACTAGGATAGTAAGGTGTGATTCAGTGGAGACTTAGTTGTTATTTCTTGTGAGTGAGGCAATCACATAGTCGTTCCTCATTTTGGCTTAATTCCCATTAATCCCTGCCTTTGAGTGTGAACCTAGATATTAGCCTTTTCTTCAGCACATTTCTGATGAAATATACTGCTTGTATTTTTGAATTAATTATGGAAATAATCAACATTCTAAAGGGATTTAGTAAATCAAAATTTGTCATTATTAAATCGATGTTTGGACTTAACTAAACATTCTTATATAAAATTATGTTGATTAGTTTCAATTTAAATACTAACCTCTTAAAACAGGCATTTTGTATCATAGAATTAGGGACTGTTTCAACAAAATAGTTGCCAAGAAAGAGTTAAGAGATCTTTTATCTTTTACTTGTTTCAGTTGTTAGACTATGGCCATGCTGGGGCACCACCTTGAAGAATTTTAGTCAAACAAATCAACCCCAGTACTTTTCTTTTTTTTAATCCTGGCACTTATTCTATCAGTCTCTTTTGCTGAACCACTAAGTTACAGGGGACATAAGTACAGCAACACCGGTTGTCAAGCAGTGGGGGCGGGACAAACACAGAACAAAGACACACATGCACTTAAACACACACACAACAGGCTTGTTTCAGTTTCCGTCTACCAAATTCAATCACAAGGCTTTGGTCGGTTCAAGGTGCCATGCAGTGGGACTGAACCTGGAACCATGTGGTTGGGAAGCAAGCTTCTTACCACACTGCCACACTTGCACCTGTTCATGGATAATCATGGTTATTTCTAATATTTATATTTTATTTAGTCAGTTGGAAAGGCAATACCTACGATTATTTACAGAGTCTCTGAGTCTGGCAGGAGTGCACTAAAGAAGGTATCTTTGTACTAGAGATTTGATCTAAATGCTTACAAGAGAATGGACTCTGCTAAAGGCACCCATGGTGCTAGGTAATGATATTAAACTGGGCGAAGGATCAAGTCTACCACTCAAGTAAACCTTGGCAGGACTTGAACTCTGAACACAAAGAGACTGAACAAATACCACAAGGTGTCTGGTTCAACATTCTTTCAGTTCCAGCATTCCACCTCCCAACATTGATTTTTTTTTTTTTTTTTTTTATTGATTCCAAAAGAACGAGAGACAAGGTTGATCTCAGCAAAGATTTGAACTCACACCACAACGAATTGGAACAAATACCATAAAGTATTCTATCTGCTACTCTAACGACTCCCCTAAATTACAGCCTAATCTCTGATATATTCTGTATGCCTCCTCTTTGTTCATTTAACCCTCCTTCCTGTCACTACCTTCAGTCCAGTTTTGGTAGTGTTTAATGTCACAAACTCCATAAAAACTTGTTGGTAACAGTTTCATGTCTGCTTTACAAATGAAAAAGGTCACATAAAATACTGTAAAATACCAAAACAAATGTGCGACTGGTACTAACTAACAATTACTGGTGAATCTAACAGTCGTTAGATGTATAAAAGTTTGCATTACATAAAGAGAGAGAAAGAGAGGGCAGACAGACAGACATAGATGTAAACCATGCATACATTCAGACAGTTGGGTAAATATGCATATATGTTCAAATATATAGGTGTGTATAAAAGTATGCATCAGTGATTCTCTACAGGAATGTATGATTTCATTCTGTGTCTGTATATGTATGCATATAGATAAATATATTTGTTGTGTGTATGTGTGCATATCACTCTCTGAGTCTCTCTCTCTCTCTGTCCATATATATATATATATATATATATATATATATATATATATATATACATACATATATGCACATATATGTGTGTTGTCATCATCATCATCATTGTTTAACGTCCGTTTTCCATGCTGGCATGGGTTGGACCATTTGACTGGGATCTGGAAAGCCAGAAGGCTGCACCAGGCTCCAGTCTGATCTGGCAGTGTTTCTACAGCTGGATGCCCTTCCTAATGCCAACCACTCCGATAGTATAGTAGGTGCGACCAGCACAGAAGCCAGTCAAGGTGACGCTGACATCAGCCACGTTCGGATGGTGCTTTTTACATGCCACCAGTACGAGGATCACAACTACAATTTCCATTTGATTTTGATGTACTTGACTCAGTAGGTCTCCACAAACACAGCATGTCGCCCTATGATCCAGGGTACATTAGAGTGGGCTGGTTATGCAACACTGGTGTAGGTTACAGCTGTGAACTCACTTTATTTGTCGGGTCTTCTCAGTCACAGCATATCTCCAGAGGTCCCATCTTTCGTCATTGCCTCTGTGAGGCTCAACGTTTGAAGGTTATGCTTAACCACCTCATTCTGAACTTTGCCCAGGCTATTCTTATTCTAATAGTAACACTCTCTGAACATCCACCCCGACGACAGACTTGGTCACCTAGGTAGCGGAAGCAGTATTCTTGTGGGTATATCCTATTGTTAGATTATCAGAAAGCTTATCAAATTTCTTTGAAAAGGCTCTTAGTCATCCATGCCATCTTATTGACTGCCAAATCAGATGTAAATCAAACTACTCATCACCGCCTTTAAGTTAATTACCATTGCCAGTGCAAACAAAATCAGAGAAATGGCAAAATTTATGGCTATACGAACTTCCAAATTTATCCAGTCTGTTGTAAAATCCTTATTGAAGAATCACTTTGTGAAGCCATGAAAAGAACTTTCCCTAAATTTCTTGGATGTTCTTTTGGATATGGTACATCTCAAGAGCCAGTTGGATCATCATGTGTGGAACTGATCCACAGGCATCTGCCAGTTTGAGCCATACAGCATCAAGGTCTTTCCTCTCTGCTCTAGTTTTCTGGATTGACCTGTCCAGGTACTTATTACCTGTCAGGTATTTTATTAACAGAGAGGAGAAGTTTCCCTTCAACACTCAGAAGTGATATTTTGTCTAAAGTGATGATGTTACAAGAGTTCTGCTCTTTGGGAATATACACACCATCACCTGTCATGCACTGGTTGGTGATCTTCAGGTCTTTCCTTGGAGCCACACAAGAATGTTGGAACATCTTTTTTTTATATAGCAGATATCTATCTATCTACTTATCCATCCATCCATCCATCATGTATTTATGTGTGTGTGTATACATATATATATACGCATACACGTATGAATATATACACATGCATGGCTTATATATATGCTTATACATGCATATTATATATACATCATCATCATCATCATCATCGTTTAACGTCCGCTTTCCATGCTAGCATGGGTTGGACGATTTGACTGAGGACTGGTGAAACCGGATGGCAACACCAGGCTCCAGTCTGATTTGGCAGAGTTTCTACAGCTGGATGCCCTTCCTAACGCCAACCACTCAGAGAGTGTAGTGGGTGCTTTTACGTGTCACCCGCACGAAAACGGCCACGCTCGAAATGGTGTCTTTTATGTGCCACCCGCACAAGCCAGTCCAGGGGCACTGGCAACGATCTCGCTCGAAAATCCTACAGGAGCCAGTCAGGCGGTACTGGCAACGGCCACGCTCAAAATGGTGCATCTCATGTGCCACCCGCACAAGAACCAGTCCAGGGGCACTGGCAACGATCTTACTTGGCTTGCCGGGTCTTCTCACGCACAGCCCATTTCCAAAGGTCTCGGTCCGTAGTCATCGCCTCGGTGAGGCCCAATGTACGAAGGTCTTGCCTCACCACCTCAGCCCAGGTCTTCCTGGGCCTACCTCTTCCACGGGTTCCCTCAACTGTTAGGGTGTGGCACTTTTTCACGCAGCTATCCTCCTCCATTCTCACCACATGTCCATACCAGCGCAATCGTCTCTCTTGCACGCCACAACTGATGCTTCTAATGTTCAGCTTTTCTCTCAAGATACTTACACTCTGACGGGTATTCACATTGACATTACACATCCAACGGAGCATACTGGCTTCATTCCTTGCGAGCTTACGTATGTCCTCAGCAGTTACAGCCCATGTTTCACTGCCATGTAGCATGGTTGTTCGTACGCATGCGTCATACAGTCTGCCTTTTACTCTGAGTGAGAGTCCCTTTGTCGCCAGCAGGGGTAAGAGCTCTCTAAACTTTGCCCAGGCTATTCTTATTCTAGCAGCTACACTTTCAGCGCACCCACCCCCACTACTAACTTGGTCGCCCAGATAGCGGAAGCTATCGACTACCTCTAGTTTTTCACCCTGGAATGAGATAGAAGTTGTTTCCTGTTTGTTTGCAGTCTTTATTGCACCTGAACATCTGCCACAAACAAAAACTAACTTGCTAGTTAACCTGCCTTTGATGTTGCTGCACCTCTTATGTGTCCATAGCTTGCACCGGGTACATCTTATAGAGTTACTACCTACTCCTTTTCTACATACTGAGCAGGGCCATCTACCTGAAGGGGTTTGTGTTTTATCTACCTTCCTACTTATTAGGATTTTGGTTTTAGCTAGGTTGACTCTAAGGCCCTTCAGTTCTAGACCTTGCTTCCACACCTGAAACTTCTCCTCTAGTTCTGATAGTGACTCCGCAATTAGGGCAAGGTCATCAGCATAGAGGAGCTCCCAGGGGCAACCTGTCTTGAACTCCTCTGTGATTGCCTGGAGGACTATGGTAAATAATAGGGGGCTGAGGACGGAACCTTGGTGGACCCCTACCTCTACCCGGAATTCATTGCTGTACTCATTTCCAACCCTCACCTTACTGGCCGCATCTCTGTACATACATATATATATATATATATATATATATATATATAATATAACTTATATAAGGGCATTACTATACAGTAATGCCTCATCGGTAAATATGTGCTTATTTTGGTAGTTTTGACTAATAAAGTCCCTCTAAGCATGAGGCATTACTGTATAGTAATGCCCTTATATCATCATCATCATCGTTTAACGTCCGCTTTCCATGCTAGCATGGGTTGGACGATTTGACTGAGGACTGGTGAAACCGGATGGCAACACCAGGCTCCAGTCTAATTTGGCAGAGTTTCTACAGCTGGATGCCCTTCCTAACGCCAACCACTCAGAGAGTGTAGTGGGTGCTTTTACGTGTCACCCGCACGAAAACGGCCACGCTCGAAATGGTGTCTTTTATGTGCCACCCGCACAAGCCAGTCCAGGGGCACTGGCAACGATCTCGCTCGAAAATCCTACGGGAGCCAGTCAGGCGGTACTGGCAACGGCCACGCTCAAAATGGTGCATCTCATGTGCCACCCGCACAAGAACCAGTCCAGGGGCACTGGCAACGATCTTACTTGGCTTGCCGGGTCTTCTCACGCACAGCACATTTCCAAAGATCTCGGTCAGTAGTCATCACCTCGGTGAGGCCCAATGTACGAAGGTCTTGCCTCACCACCTCAGCCCAGGTCTTCCTGGGCCTACCTCTTCCACGGGTTCCCTCAACTGTTAGGGTGTGGCACTTTTTCACGCAGCTATCCTCATCCATTCTCACCACATGTCCATACCAGCGCAATCGTCTCTCTTGCACGCCACAACTGATGCTTCTAATGTTCAGCTTTTCTCTCAAGATACTTACACTCTGACGGGTATTCACATTGACATTACACATCCAACGGAGCATACTGGCTTCATTCCTTGCGAGCTTACGTATGTCCTCAGCAGTTACAGCCCATGTTTCACTGCCATGTAGCATGGCTGTTCGTACGCATGCGTCATACAGTCTGCCTTTTACTCTGAGTGAGAGTCCCTTTGTCGCCAGCAGGGGTAAGAGCTCTCTAAACTTTGCCCAGGCTATTCTTATTCTAGCAGCTACACTTTCAGCGCACCCACCCCCACTACTAACTTGGTCGCCCAGATAGCGGAAGCTATCGACTACCTCTAGTTTTTCACCCTGGAATGAGATAGAAGTTGTTTCCTGTTTGTTTACAGTCTTTATTGCACCTGAACATCTACCACAAACAAAAACTAACTTGCTAGTTAACCTGCCTTTGATGTTGCTGCATCTCTTATGTGTCCATAGCTTGCACCGGGTACATCTTATAGAGTTACTACCTACTCCTTTTCTACATACTGAGCAGGGCCATCTACCTGAAGGGGTTTGTGTTTTATCTACCTTCCTACTTATTAGGATTTTGGTTTTAGCTAGGTTGACTCTGAGGCCCTTCAATTCTAGACCTTGCTTCCACACCTGAAACTTCTCCTCTAGTTCTGATAGTGCCTCCGCAATTAGGGCAAGGTCATCAGCATAGAGGAGCTCCCAGGGGCAACCTGTCTTGAACTCCTCTGTGATTGCCTGGAGGACCAGGATAAATAAGAGGGGGCTGAGGACGGAACCTTGGTGGACCCCTACCTCTACCCGGAATTCATTGCTGTACTCATTTCCAACCCTCACCTTACTGGCAGCATCTCTGTACATGGCTCGCACAGCTCTCACTAACCATTCTTCTATCCCAAGTTTCCTCATTGACCACCAGATAAGGGATCGGGGGACCCTGTCAAAGGCTTTCTCCATGTCAACGAAAGCCAGGTACAGAGGTTTATCCTTAGCTAGGTATTTCTCCTGCAACTGTCTCACTAGAAATAAGGCATCAGTAGTGCTTTTACCTGGCACGAACCCAAACTGCATCTCATCTAAATTGATTCGCTCCCTAATTAGTTGGGCTATGACCCTCTCTGTAACTTTCATAACCTGATCTAACAGCTTGATGCCTCTATATATATATATGCATGCACATGTGCATATATATGTGTAAGCTAGACAGACATGCTGAGACATAAATAGCTAGATAGGTAGGTAGGAAGATAGGTAAGTTCATTTGTTATAAAAAGAAATCTGTATTCGTGTTTAATTTTGAATAGTGTTGCAACTTTGGCTACTACTTATATACTGTAAATAGGACCACATATACATTGTGCATTGTATATCTGATTGAATGTTGAGTGAGTGGCAAGTGAGTGAGTACCAAGTAATTTTTCGCACTTCATGGTTGACTGAAAGAAAATGCAGACCACAAATTCCAGCTAGTACGTCAGCCAAAACTGTTCTGCTGCTACATGTCTCTTGTTCTTATTAGTCTGCAGTTAGGTATACTTAGTGGTAGTGTTGTGCATTATAGCAATTATCATAGTAGTGGTTACTGGTACTTGTTGCAGAGTTTGTGATCAAGTGGTGTTTGTGGTGGTTGTGCTGGTTATTTCAAAGCAGACAGTACTCATCAGATATATTTTAGCAAACTTCATTGCAACACAATGATGCTTGTAGTGTGGTTGTTTGTATGGTGCATGTTGTGTTACAGTTGGTGTATGTTAATATTTATGGAGTTGCGGTTCAGCCTCTGATCAACCCTGAATGAACAGACATATGATTAAATGCATTCCATCTATGTCTGTCATATCTAATCTTTTTTTATTTTTCAAACAATGAACCATCTTATTCATTGTGCTCACGTTTTAAAGACAGATGTCGTGTGTAATTTGTGAGGGATTTAGTTGTGATTTCTAGCAATTTGTGCAACCATGTTGATGATCCATCCTTCAGTGACTTGATAGATTCTATTAGTCACCATTACACCATACAAGGTGTTCAGGTGTAATTTGATGGTTCGCATTAAAAGAAAAGAAAACACAATATTCCATTAAAAAATAAAAGTATTAAAAAAAAACTGAAAATATCATCTAGATTATGGTTGGGAGATAACAGTTTACTCAAAGTAGCTTCCTTCAGCTTCAACCACAACCTTAAGATGGGTTTGGAACCTGGCACATGTCTTCCTGGGAAGATCTTTAAATACCTCTTTGATCTTGGCTACCAGCTTGGCCCTATTGATGCAGGTAGTGTTTTTCTCAACTGCACCCCACACAGAGTAATCTATGGGATTACAATTGGGGGAATTAGGAGGCCAGAAATTGGGGCTGGTGAAGTTGTAGAAATTTTCCAACAACCGCTTCTGACTCTTTCTGGAGATATGGCAAGGAACTGAATCCTAATGTTACACATGGCCTTCCAACAGCAACATGCTCCAACCAGGGTTTGAATGTGCAACAGCTTCACGTAGCTGCCTCAACTGAGCCTAAGGCCTTATTCAAAGGTGTGGGGTAGCATGACATAACCCTCACCAAAGACCGTCACTTTCCTGTTGTCCATGTCTTTGTAGTTTCCATTGCAGCTGTCCATGTCATGTCTTACAGCCTTTACAGTGTTCACAAAATATTGAGTAGCAGTCATGATGTCAGCATTTTGATACCCAGCATAAATTATTATGATACAGGTAACTCTTTTCCAATATTTAGATGGCTTCCAGTCATGCATGTCAGCTAACTTTTCTTCGACTACAACTGTAATCTTTATGCTTTCTAATGCCATTGCCTGTTCAACAATATTTCAAGTTGTTCCTGAGAAAGGAAGACATAAATATATTGTTTGATTTAGCCCAAACACCCGGTACACTGTAAATAGTATAGTGTTGTGTAACAGTTATATATATTATGTAGAATGTAGAGTGGCAGTGAATGCATGTTGAAATATGTAGAATACCTTTAGCTATATATATATGTAATGTGCTGGTATTGTGTGACTGCATGGTGGAGGTCTAGTGTGATGTTTTGGAGATGTTGTGTGGCAGTAAGTGTATGTTATGTCACTGTGTGTTGTATGATGCAGTAGTATGTAAATTAGTGTTTGTTGTGGAGGAGAACATGTGGTTGTCACTGTATGTTATGTGAAACTTTAATGTGACAGTCAGTGTATGTTGTGAGATGTGTGACAGTCACACATTCATGTGGAGGCATGACAAGTGTTTTATAATGTGTGTAGGTTTAATGTGATGGTCAGTGCATGTTTTGTGATTGCATAAACTGGTTATGAATGTATGTTAAGTGGTGGTATGTTATGATGTTCACTATACGCTGTGTGGTATGTGACAATCACTATATTTTGTTTGGTAGTGTAGTGTGACAGTTACCATCTGTTATGCCATGTAATGTGACAGTCACTGTAAGTTCTGCTGCTGTGTGTTACAACTGAAAGCATATGTTGTGTGATGGTGTAGTGATTGTATATGAGGTGTAATGTGTTGAGTAGAATATGTACAATGGAATTTTAGTGTCAATCAGTGAATCAGTATAGGTTTGTGGGAAGTAGTATTGCAACAGTCAGTGTATGCTGTAGTATAGAAGAGTGCGTCATGTGCAATGTGTAGACTGTAATGTAACACTCAGTGTATACAGGGTGAGATATTGTGTAAAAACCAATGTGTGATGTGTGGAGGTGTAGCGTCACATTCAGTGAATTGCATTGTAATGTAAGTATTTGAAAATTCTTGCTATCACACCTTGATTCATTGTCTTGAACAAAGAAGTAGTCTTGAAGATATATCCTATTCTCATATTATCAGGAAGTTCATTAAATTTCACTGTGTCACTTGGTGTATTGTCTTAAACTTAGTACTTTGTTGGAAATATTATGCCCACGGGCATATGGCGTAGTGGTTAAGAGTGTGGGCTACTAACCCCATGATTCCAAGTTCGATTCCAGGCAGTGACTTGAATAATAATAATAATAATAATAATAACAACAACAACATCGAAAAATACCTTAGGAATGAGAACCCAGGTTCGAAATTTCCCCAAGACACCTGAAGCCTGGAGGGTATATCTGCCAAAACGTGTTAACAACAAACAAGATGAGGATAAATATCCATCAATTGTAAATAATGTATATTATGTTAGGCACTGTAGCTTTCACTAGCAGGACCAAAAAATATTTATAAACCATTCTTTGAAAAGATTCATAGTCATCTATGCCATCTTAACAATTGACAAATCAGATGTGTTTTCAGTGTGACTCGCCAGTAGGGGCTTAATTTCATATCACTAGAGGCATTTCCTCCTAGAAGATATCTTGAGAAATAAAAGCTCTAGCTGGCTGGGCATCCAGAAAAATTCAGTTTCATCAACATTGTGTACTCTCTTTAGCAATCATGTTTTTCAGTTGCACTGGATAAGAAACAGTCCTTGTATCAACACCAGCTGCTTCACCAGTTATATTTATGTTGTGTAAACTCAAGCATTTTTTAAACCTTTCAAACAAACCTTTCCTAGACAAAATAGGTTTTTCATAAGAAGTTTCCCTTCCATTTTCTACAGCTCATCATACAAACATTTGGCATTTTGTTTTTAATTACTATTGTGCTTATTAGCATATTACATTGAATCTGATCCTCAATCCATAAATTCTTGAAAATTATCCTGGTTTCCATAAGGATGGAATTATAAACCACATCCCAAAATTAGTGGTCATACTTTACAATTTCTGTAAGTGAAGTCCTGTGATTTAAGGTTTTATAAATATATATATACTAGCAGAAACACCCGGCGTTGCCCGGGTTAAAGAGAATAATGAAATCTAAAAACGCCGTCTAGACTACGCATCATCTTTATATATAGAGATGTATATACACACACGCACCCAAACACACGTATATATATGTATATCAATATAAATATATGAAAGTCAATGAAGTTTCGTAAAAGAAGGTGATCATGTACATAATTTCTTGCTGTTGTGATTATAACACCTCATTGTAAACTATGTTCCTTGTTTTCCCTTGTGGAGCATATACAAATAGGTTTTTTGTTGCTGCCCACTCTTGAGCAGCCAACATACAGTTGTCCGTGTGAGAAGCAGGGCTCTTCCAAGAGAAGACCAGCTCCAGACAGTGTTTGACCCTGATATTTGTTTATGGACATGGCAAAAGTCACACGAAGGGGGAATTGTAGTCTTCTGAATGTAAAAGGAATGTCTGCTCCTGATGGAGTAAGAGGAATTCTTGGAATAAAGACGTCATCCCCTTTTGCACATCCAGAAAGAATGGTAGCCTCGATAACGTGTGACATCATTTTCTAAATAATGCTCATCTGTTATGTTCGGGTTAAAATTTCATCAACATCAAAAATATATGAATTTTCATGGGAGTTATGGTCGTTATGCAAAGAATATAATTTCCAAATTTCATAAAGATCCATTCAGTACTTTTGACGTAGTTTTGGATAAGAAAACAAATGACTAATGTGTGTGTTTGTGTGCATGTGTATGTGTGTGTGATGGGTGTATATATGTATAGATATCTGTGTGCATGTATATATGTATATATGTGTACATATTACATGTACATCTATATATATATATATACATCTACACATATGTGTACATATACATGTATGTATAGATCTCTATATATATACATATACGTGTACATCTATATGTATACATATACATCTCTCTCTATCTCTCTCTCTCTTTCTCTCTCTCTCTTTCTCTCTCTCTTTCTCTCTCTCTCTGAAAGTATCTGTCATTACAGTATCGAAATGGTGTACATATACATGTATATGTATACATATACATCTCTCTCTCTCTCTCTCTTTCTGTCTCTCTCTTTCTCTCTTTCTCTCTCTGTGAAAGTATCTGTCACTACAGTATCGAAATGTGATTGTTTCAGTTAGTGGAATAGTTTCATTTTTAAAGTGAAAGTATTTGACATGAGTGTTTTTGTTTCACTTTTGACACGTAATACTTAAATAGTGGAGGAGATATTATGTTGCCATGTGCTCGAACTCTGCAAGAAGTTAATAATTTTTTTTGACTAAAACACAACTGGAACCCTAAGTAAGGCATGTGTAAAATTTGAATGAAATTGGTTGCGTAGTTCTCGAGTTTTAGGGATTCACACAGACAGACAGACACACATTCTCATTTTTATATATATAGATATATATATACATATATATATATATATATATATATATATATATATATATATTTATACACACACGTATGTATGTATGTGTATGTACATATGTATGTATATAAGTGTGTGTATGTATTTGTATCAGTATGTGTATATTTATATATATGTATATGCACACAACACACACACACACACACACACACATTTAGAGAGACAGAGAGATTGAGAGAAACAATCATACCATCTATTCACCTTTGTGCCTAACACAGACACATGTTCACATTCTTACACAGACAGTAGTCCCTTGCCATAGTGCAGTTTATTATTTAAGCCTATGTCGATTCCTCCATGGTGTTGTTTTGCATTTATGATAAAATAAATATATACAGATTAAAAAAATAATTTTAAAAAATATGCAGTACAGTACTGTTTCTACTTTGCGGATTTTCACCTATCGCGGGGGAGGTTTTGGAATGTAACGTCCGTGATAGTTGAGGCATTACTGTATATACTTACACTTTACAAATTGTCACATACACACACCTCCATATGATCTCACCTATTCTTTTTCATAGATATACACGTTTTGAACTTTCTTTCTACCCACTTCCTCTCTCTCTCTGCTCCTTCTCTCTTCCTCTCTCTCTCTCTCTCTCTCTGTATCTATCTCTCTTTTTCCGTCCCTATCTCACTTTCTCTTTCTGACAATCAAACTGTTCCTCGGCTCCCCTCTATTTTTCAATATCACTCCCATTTACACATCCTTTTATTTCTTTTTCTCTCTTTTACACACCCACAGACTGTTCTACTTTCACTCTATCGATCTCCCATGCATGCAAACACAAACTGTCTTTCTTTCTCTCTCTCTCTCTCTCTCTCTCTCTCTCTCACCCTCTGCCTCCCACACTATTCCATTCTCAAAGCCTGACTTTTTCCTTTCCCTCCCTCCCTCTCTCTCTCCTGTTCTCTCTCTCTCTCTCTCTCTCTCACCCATGTTATTCCTCTTTCCCACAATCAGCTGTCCCTGTGTCTATCTTACCTCCACCAAAGTTGTTACTCTATTGTTATTTATGTTATTGTTAACTGAAGGTAACCGCCCATTTTTTTTTTTTTTAATTGTTGTCTCTACTACATCAAATCACCATGTTATAAGTTACCAGTCATTTCAAAATTGCTGTTGGATATTACCTACTTGTAACGCAGGGATAGATATATAGATCACTTTGTGTGTGTGTGTGTGTGTGTATATACATATATATATATATATACACACACATACAGATTGATATTGGGTCACAGTGATATATATATCTCATATATTGTGCCACATTCTGTGATCTTATGTCATAACACAGTACCTCTGCTCTGTGTATGTATGTGTGTCTGTATATATACATATATATATATGCATATATTTACATATATATATATATATACTGTCATATCACAACCACCCTTGAACATATAACTTTATTACTGTTCAGTGCTCTGAGACACCCTGTGTCATGGATTGATTGTTCTTAAACAGTGTTCCTGGTATATATATATATATATATATATGTAAGATCATCGTCACCATCATAACTGGATATAACATAATCAACTTCTCCAAGCGTGTACTTTACTTTATTTATTTGAATATCTTTTTTTTTTATCACAGTGGAATATATTGTAGAATGTTTCTGAATTAACAACACTTAACAAACAAATATATATATATACACACACACATACGCATAGACACACACACTCACACATATATTTATATATACAAGAAAAATACATGGTGCAAACATGGATAACGGAGCTACGGTATGTGATATTTTTTGTTATACATTTATGATAAAAACTGTATATGTGTATATGTATGAATGTACATATATGTTTATTGATATATATTCATGAATCCCCACACACATGCACTGACACACACACACACACACACACACACACACACACACACAAATACATGCACACACTTATATGGTGTATTTTTTTTTGTCTCTGTCATTCGACTATGGTCAAGCTGATGCATCAACTGAAGCATCAAATCAACTCCAGTAACTTTTGTTTTGTTTTGGTTTTTTAAGTCTGGTATTTATTGTGTCAGTTCCTTTTTGCCAAATCACTAAGTTATGGGGCCATAATCAAACCAGTACCATTTGTCAAGCTGTAGAGAATGGAGGTGGGGCAAGCACTCACACACACACACACACATTAAAACTATATATATATATATGTAAATTGGCACTTCCTCAATTATGGTGATGAGGGTTCCAGTTGATCCAATCAACTGAACAGCCTGCTCATGAAATTAACGTGCAAGTGGCTGAGCACTCCACAGACACATGTGCCCTTAAGGTAGTTCTCAGGGAAATTCAGCATGACACAGAATGTGACAAGGCTGACCCTTTGGAATACAGGTGCAACCCATTTTTGCCAGCTGAGTGAACTAGAGCAACATGAAATAAAGTGTCTTGCTCAAGGACACAATGCGTTGCTGGGAATTGAACTCATGACCTTACAATCATGAGCCCAATATCCTAACCGCTAAGCCATGTGCCTTCACTGTATATATATATATATATATATATATATATATATATATATATATATATATATATATATATATATATATTTTATCATATGTATTTATTTTCTCCTAATTAATAAATAACTCGAACAAAATAAATTGGTTAATAGATACCAGGGTAGCAAAGATCACAAAATGACGGTGGTGTAACTCCTGTTTATGAGGTAGAAACTCCTTGTTATTTTGGGTACTTGAGTATATATAAATTTAGTGAATGGAGTAAAACGCATACGTTAACTGCATACTTTTATTTCCAACATATGTTTCAAAGATTACAAATTATAACATATGCGTTTTACTCCATTCACTAAATTTATATATATATATATATATATATATATATATATATATAAATTGTAAATCCAAAACAAAAAAATAACAACAAAACTACAAAGGATTCCGCGGTACACGTGTTTCAAGCTCTACATGTGTATAATATAATATAATATAATATAACATAATATAATATGTGTATAATCTACAATGTAAAGCTATCCTCAGCCGCAAAAATTATCTCTCTCCCAGGAAATTATACCATCTCGACGTTGAAGTAGGAAGAAATGTGTGATGTAAGAGGTGAAGATCCTTTCGGTATTCTGTATTACCTACGTGATTCACGTTGTCCATCTGACTGGTATATATATATATATATATATATATTCACACACATACACTTATATATATATATATCCACCTTTTACACTCTTCTATGCTATTCTGTCTTATTCATGTTGTACCTGGACCTCACATCATTCTTTCTCTCTTTCTCTCTCACTTTCCAGGTGGGCAATCCATGTATTCACCTCTTTAGCAAGAAACCCGCTCTTCTCCCTCCATCATAGTCTTTTATTCCTCCAATCTTTACACCATTAAGTCTTATCTTGTGGGTACTTGGTGATCTCACTGGTTCTGGTTCTACATAAAAAGCACCGAACACTGTTCAGTGATTGGCATCAGGAAGGGCATCCAGTTGTAGAAACCACGCCAGAGCAGACATAGAACTTGGCACAGCCCTCTTGTTTGTCTGTTCTTCTCAAAACACCCAACCCATGCCAGCATGGAAAAAATAGTGATGATGATGATGGTGATGTATGTTTATGACGGGCTTCCGCACAGTTTCCATCAACCAAATTCACTCATTAGTGTGGCTAGGGCTACAAAAGAAAATGTCCTAGATGCTGCACGGTGGAACTGAACCCTAGACTACATGGTTACAAAGCAAGCTTCTTAACCACACAGCCATGTGTGGGTGTGTGTTTATATATAAATATATAATGAGAACAAAAAATAGTAATAAAAAATCCTGGCAGATATCAATATAGCACTCAGTATTAAAAGAATTTGGTTATAAATGTTCAACAATTAGACACCAGTAAATGTAAGTAGAATACATATCCCAGGTAAATCCTCATGCATATATATATATATGCATATATATATATATATATATATATATATATATATATATATATATATATATATATATATATGTGTGTGTGTGTGTGTATGTATATATATATATATATATATATATATATATATCGTCGTCGTCGTCATCATTTAACGTCCGCTTTCCATGCTAGCATGGGTTGGACGATTTGACTGAGGACTGGTGAAACCAGATGGCTACACCAGGCTCCAATCTGATTTGGCAGAGTTTCTACAGCTGGATGCCCCTCCTAATTCCAAGCACTCAAAGAGTGTAGTGGGTGCTTTTACGTGTCACCCGCACGAGGGCCAGTCAGGCGGTACTGGCAACGGCCACACTCGAAATAGTGTATTTTACGTGCCACCTGCACAGGAGCCAGTCCAGCGGCACTGGCAACGATCTTGCTCGAATATGTATGTATATGTGTGTGCGTGTGTCTATAGATATATGTATATTCATTTTACACGAGCGTGCTTGTGTGTGTGTGGTATGAACATGTCTCTACATGTATATGTCTCTACATGTACATGTCTCCTTCAACATACACACACACACAAGAGAGAGAACTTGCATAGATGTAGGAGGCAAAGGGTTGTGGTGGGAGTAGGGATAGCTTCCTCGAATTCCGTTGTTTTTTTCCTTTTTTCTTCAGTTTCTTTTTTTTTTTTTTAATCAAGAAACATTACTAACAAATGGAAGAAGACATAGACAGGCAGACGCTGGGGGGGGGGGGGGGACACACGCATATATATATATGTGTATGTATATATATATATATATATATATATATACATATATTATTTTGTTTAAAAGAGTTCCAACACTGTCTGTTTTTTATGTTTTATTTATATTCCTCCAAAACCAATGTGGGATATAGAATATGGAATATACAATATATAATATAATATACAATATATAATATAAAATAAAAATGGATGGTACTATGAAATAAAGTATTGAATGTCTTATTGAATATATGGAATATGTCTTATGGAATATGTCTTATGGAATATGTCTTATTGAATAGATGAAATATTGAGTGTTCAATATAAAGGATTAAATATATAAAGGCAAATATGTATTTTCTATACCTTGTGGTATTTCATCATGGCCGGTATGACAGACTTTAATATGTATATATATATATATATAGATATATATATATATGTATATATGTATATATATATATATATATATATATATGTATATATATATATATGTGTGTATATATATATATGTGTGTATATATATATATGTATATATGTATATATATATATATATATATGTATATATATATATGTGTGTATATATATATATGTATATATGTATATATATATATATATATGTATATATATATATGTGTGTATATATATATATATATATATATATATATATATATATATATATATATATATATAATCTCTCCTTCATTGGACACTAAACTCTGCTTGTGAAGACCTGTTGAGGCAAGTGAAATCGAAATTGTAATTGAACCAAATTCAATGACTGGCACCTGTGCCAGTGGAGCGCTAACAGCACCATCTGAGTGTAATCATTGCCAGAGCAGCTGTCTGGCTTCTGTGCCAGTAGCATGTAAATAGCATCACTTGAGCATGATCGTTACCAGCATCGCCTTACTGGCACATGAAAAAGCATTCGAGCGAGGTCTTTGCCAGTGCCACTGGACTGGCTCCTGTGCAGGTGACATGTAAAAAACACCACTTGAGCGTGGCCATTGCCAGTACCGCCTGACTAGCCCTCGTGCCGGTGGCACGTAAAAGCACCCACTACACTCTTGGAGTGGTTGGCGTTAGGAAGGGCATCCAGCTGTAGAAACTCTGCCAGATCAGATTGAAGCCTGGTGCAGCCATCTGGTTCGCCAGTCGTAAGTCAAATCGTCCAACCCATGCTAGCATGGAAAGCAGACATTAAACGATGATGATGATGATGATTATATATATATATATATATATATATATATATATATATATATGTATGTATATTAATTCATAATAGAATATAAGGATAAAAATCACATTAATGATTTTTATCATGTAGTCAGCATGCTATAAAAATTTATTATTTATAGGCAATTTATATATTATATTAATAATAATATACACATGTATATCATCATCATCATCATCATCGTTTAACGTCCGCTTTCCATGCTAGCATGGGTTGGACGATTTGACTGAGGACTGGTGAAACCGGATGGCAACACCAGGCTCCAGTCTGATTTGGCAGAGTTTCTACAGCTGGATGCCCTTCCTAACGCCAACCACTCAGAGAGTGTAGTGGGTGCTTTTACGTGTCACCCGCACGAAAACGGCCACGCTCGAAATGGTGTCTTTTATGTGCCACCCGCACAAGCCAGTCCAGGGGCACTGGCAACGATCTCGCTCGAAAATCCTACAGGAGCCAGTCAGGCGGTACTGGCAACGGCCACGCTCAAAATGGTGCATCTCATGTGCCACCCGCACAAGAACCAGTCCAGGGGCACTGGCAACGATCTTACTTGGCTTGCCGGGTCTTCTCACGCACAGCCCATTTCCAAAGGTCTCGGTCCGTAGTCATCGCCTCGGTGAGGCCCAATGTACGAAGGTCTTGCCTCACCACCTCAGCCCAGGTCTTCCTGGGCCTACCTCTTCCACGGGTTCCCTCAACTGTTAGGGTGTGGCACTTTTTCACGCAGCTATCCTCCTCCATTCTCACCACATGTCCATACCAGCGCAATCGTCTCTCTTGCACGCCACAACTGATGCTTCTAATGTTCAGCTTTTCTCTCAAGATACTTACACTCTGACGGGTATTCACATTGACATTACACATCCAACGGAGCATACTGGCTTCATTCCTTGCGAGCTTACGTATGTCCTCAGCAGTTACAGCCCATGTTTCACTGCCATGTAGCATGGTTGTTCGTACGCATGCGTCATACAGTCTGCCTTTTACTCTGAGTGAGAGTCCCTTTGTCGCCAGCAGGGGTAAGAGCTCTCTAAACTTTGCCCAGGCTATTCTTATTCTAGCAGCTACACTTTCAGCGCACCCACCCCCACTACTAACTTGGTCGCCCAGATAGCGGAAGCTATCGACTACCTCTAGTTTTTCACCCTGGAATGAGATAGAAGTTGTTTCCTGTTTGTTTGCAGTCTTTATTGCACCTGAACATCTGCCACAAACAAAAACTAACTTGCTAGTTAACCTGCCTTTGATGTTGCTGCACCTCTTATGTGTCCATAGCTTGCACGATTATATTAAAAGAGCAAGGGCAAAATATCCTTTGCTATTATCATGAGGCTTTTCTATAGCACGATTTTCAATGGAGAGCATGCCCTTGCTTACCCCCAACCTCAGTTTATAGACATGAGTGGTCCTGAGACCAAGGCCTCTGCCATGATTTTTAAGAAGTGTGCTGGTAAATGACCTAACTCCAACATGCTTGAAGTGCCGAGACCTTCAAAAAACTACCCAAAACTCCAGATTAAATATGCACATGGCTGAAAGCGGACGAGTGAAAGAATATCAAAAAGGCCTCACATTAATTGTGAATCGGTTCCAATTTCTCGATTAAAACCATTAAACAAGCTTTTTTTCCTTCATCAACACAATACACAGGAAATATAAATACAAATAATTGTACATACCATACCAAGCGGACCCCAAACACTGCTGGCCTATGTATATTGGTACAGTGGGGCTTATTTGAAAAAAGAAATTATTCTTTTTTCTTTTTTCAAATATATATATATATATATATATATGATTGAATCAACTGGAACCAGCCTATCCCACTATAATATTAACTGCTCTACATCTTAGAGTGTGCTCCTCCTCTGGATTTATATATTTCTACACATGATATATATGTATGTATATCATCATACAATGTGTGGATGTTCCACTGACAGCTTCATTGATGAAGATTTAGTTGTTTGATCAACTGAGTTATTTGCTTAATAAATTAGCATGTAAGTCGCTGAGTATCCCACAGTCATATATACCATTAACGTAATTCTGAGACAGAATCAGAATAACACAGTGTGTGACAAGGCAGCTTCTTTGAATTATAGATATATTCCATCTGATGAGCTTCTATATACTTATTCCTACCCAAGTTCTTGCACAAAATAGGGCCAAGCTAAGATTGATGAATTTGTTTTAACTGAAAAAATGGGAAAACATACGAAAAATTCTCAGTAGTACCAGAAAGTAAACTCATTGCTACAGTGTGTGTGTGTGTCATACATGCATATATGTATATATGTATGTACATACATACATACATATGTGTGTATAGATATATGTGTTTGTGTGTATATGTATGTACATACATATGTGTGTGTATATATATATATGTATATATGAGTATATATATATATGTATATATGAGTATATATATATATATGTATATATGAGTATATATATGCAAAAATATATATTTATATACGTATATGTATGTACATACATATATAAGTACATACATATATGTATATATATATGTGTGTGTGTGTGTGTGTGCATGTGTGTGTGTATAATGTATATAAATTTAGATATGTTTCAACCAAAGATTGGTCCAGGCCATGTCTAACTTAATAGCACCACTTGATAGGATTATCTAAACCCTTTTTAAGTTTGTTTATGGTCCATTCAAGTAGTGAGTTCTTGTTGAGTGAATTGTATCCAGGTGGCTTATCTGGCATTCCTTGAAGAAATCTATCTAAGCTTCATTTAAAGCTGATAGGATCCTTTTCCTCTTTTGTCTGTTTTGGGACAACCTTAAACAGGGCAAGGCCTGTTGAGGAAAAGAAATTATGCTGCAGTGTACCTATATGTTGTGATACTGAATTGGGCAGGAAACGTATGTCCTGTGGTCCCAGCCTTGGATGAACCTTGAAACTAATGTTCAGGTCATTTGGGCAATACTGGCAGTATATTCTCCACATCGTACAGATGATGTACTGCTCGCAGCAACACTGGAGAGAGCAGAGCTTCAAGACTTTAAGGCAGTCCCAGTAATCAAGATCAGTCATGCCTTCAATTCGTTTAGTGAGTGCCCTCTGGGGTGATTCAATCCTTGAGATGTTTTGTTTTGTATGGGGAGACCACAAGGGGTAGCAGTATTCAAGGTGTAGCCGTACAAAGGAGGAGAAAAGTGGTTCCCCTGAAGGAAGAGAGTATGGCTGTTTTAGTATAGACTTTCTTCCAAAATGCATCAGCTCAAATTTTCCCTCGTTCAGTTGCATTTTGTTTTTGTCTGCCCATTGATGATTAGTGTCATCAGCAAATATTTTCACTTTGCATTGATTTACAACACTGGAAAGGTCATTTATGTAAATTATAAAGAGGAGCGGGCCCAAGACAGTCCCCTGAGGGACACCACTGGCGACTTTTGCTGGGCTTGAGTGGACTCCATCGACCACAACTTCATGTGTTCTATTCTCCAAGAAATACTTAATCCAGTGTAGACATTTTCCATGGATTCCAACATTTGCCAATTTTGAGAGTAAGATATTATGGTCAACCCTGTCGAACACTTTACTGAAGTCAAGATATATGACATCAGAGTTCGAACCTGTTCCCAAGGCTTTAAGTATATCTTCAATGTGGTGTAAGAGTTGTGTTAGACAGTCCCTGCCACAGCGAAAGCCATGCAGGTTTGCATTTAGGAGTTTGTGGGTCTCCAGGAAGTCAGCTCACCTTGATCTTACCACCCTTCAAACACATCAATGATGTGGGAGGTGAGTGAAATTTAGCGATAGTTGACTGTGAGGGATCTGTTTCCCTGTTTGAAAACCGGGATGACAGACTGGGATAGAAGCTGTTTCGGTATATAACCTGAATCTAAAGAATTTCTCCAGAGGTTGGTCAGAGGGACTGCAAGTTGGTGTCTACATTCCTTCGGGAGACTTGCAGGAATCTATCAGGGTCTACAGCAGAATAGTATTTGACCTCATTTATTTACATACAACACCACCCCTCAAAAATTTAATCATATATAAAAATCACCATGGTTCCCAAACGCCAACTACTCAGAGAGTGTAGTGGGTGCTTTTTACGTGCCACCGGCACGAAGGCCAGTCAGGCGGTACTGGCAACGGCCACGCTCAAAATGGTGTATTTTATGTGTCACCCGCACAAGAGCCAGTCCAGGGGCACCAGCAACGATCTCGCTCGAAAGTCCTTACACATGCCACGGGTACAAGTGCCAGAAAGGCGACGCTGGGCACAGGTGCCATCGCAATTTCGCTTTCGCTTGCCCCAATAAGTCTTCGCAAGCTGAGTTTCGTGTCCAATGAGGGAGACGACGTTGGCATGGGTGCCAGACGTCAAATTTAACTCGATTTCGATTTCACTTGCCTCAACAGGTCTTTGCAAGTGGAGTTTAGTGTCCAATAAAGGAAGGAAGGTACGCGTATGTGGATTTAGATTTAGGTCTCACTTGGCTTGCCGGGTCTTGTGTTCATACTTGCATATATATATGTACATACATGCATATGTATGCACATACATATGTATGTATATATATATACATATATATATATATATATATATATATATATATATATATATATATATATGTACATACATATATATATATATATATATATATATGTATGTATGTATATAGGTATGTATATACATACATGCATACATACATACATACACACATACATATATTATTGTCAGCATCATCTTTTGAATGACCACTTTTCATGCTCACATGTGTCACATGAACTTTGTTGACTCTGATTTCCCTTGGCTGGATGCCCTTCCCCTTGCCATCTCTCACCTGTTTTTAAGCTCAGTAATATTTTCCCAGGCCAGACATGTTTTGCTCTGAAGACTGGAAATAAACAACACTGCTTGTTAGATGGTGATACTCATACACAATCATCACATGATGTCTAGACAAAAGTACACAAAAACACACTCGCTTGCATATATACATATGTATATATATAAAATAAGCTTTTTTCAGTTTCTCTTTACCAAATCCACTTACAATGCTTTGGTCAGCCTGAATCTTGTCCAAGGTGTCACACAATGAGACTAAACCCAAGACCACAGAATTGGGAAGCAAGCTTTCTCCTTCATGGCCATGCCTGCAGGTGGATGGATAAATGAATCTATTCATTCACTCACTCTGAGAGAGAGAGATAGAAAGAGAGTTAATGAGAATCCAGAATTTAATGAACTTTATCAACTTCAAATAGATGAAAGGTAAAGTTGGTCTTCAAGATATTTGAAACCAAAATGCAATGTGTTGGAAGACTTGTAACTCAATACATGCTTTGTAATTGACATGCTAAATTTTGTTTCTGTTACTTCATGCCTAGAAATGCCTGAAGGAAAGATGCACATGACTTCTATATTGCTCCCTCCAGGCAATGCAATGAGTACCTAAGAAAACATGATTTTGCTAATGACATGTGAGGTGCAGCTCTGTGATTTACAAACACCACAAGCTGTCTAGTCTGATAAGAACTCATCAGAATGCTGGATTGAATAGAAAGTAAATTAATTGTTGGCATTCTGGAAATCGAATGGCGATGGAGCAATTAGCAACTGCCTGTTTAAGCAAGCTTCAATGACCAATATAATCAACAGCAGTGATGGTATATGAAAGAATCAGTGAAATGTGTGTGTGCTTGTATAATATCTATTAAAAGATGAGTCTGTATGATTCGCTTCTCAAAGTTTTTGTGTAATTGTAAATCACACTACCATTTTGTGTGTATGTGTGTGTGTTGTCCATTTGTTTAATTAATGTCTGTTTTTGTAATCTTGTATGGCTTGGATGGTATTGATTTCGAGGCAGGATTTTATAGCAGGAAGCTCTTCTTTTAACAATCCTCACCTGTTTTACAGGCAAGTGATTTCTATATTTCACAGATCTTTGAAAGCACTGAGCAACTGGTCATAATACCAGCAAAGATAGTCGACATTAGCACCTCTTTGTTCAAACACTGACAAGCAAATATCAACATTTATGTGGTTTTGTGTGCCTCTTTACCGAACAAGCTTGATAGGGTTGCCAATTTTGTTGCTGATGGTCCAACCATGTAACAGTTTGTACTGAGTTACATGTTACCAGTAGCACTAAGAATGACCTGACAGTTTTTTTACGCAAATGTATACATTATAGGCGTGGGAGTGGCTGCGTGGTAAGTAGCTTGCTTACGAACCTCATGGTTCCGGGTTCAGTCCCACTGTGTGGCACCTTGGGCAAGTGTCTTCTACTATAGCCTCGGGCCGACCAAAGCCTTGTGAGTGGATTTGGTAGACGGAAACTGAAAGAAGCCCATCATATTTATATATATATATATATATATATATATATATATATATATATATATATATATATATATATATATATGTATGTATGTGCATGTATATGTTTGTGTGTCTGTTTGTCCCCCCAACATCGCTTGACAACCGATGCTGGTGTGTTTACATCCCTGTAACTTAGCGGTTCGGCAAAAGAGACCGATAGAATAAGTACTAGGCATCCAAAGAATAAGTCTTGGGGTCGACTTGCTCGACTAAAGGCGGTGCTCCAGCATGGCCACAGTCAAATGAGTGAAACAAGTAAAAGATTAAAAGAGTATTATTCAGAGTGGGATTAGTCCTGTAAAGGGCCTTTCCTCACTTTAAAAAGCTTCAAACCCAGACACTGCTGGACTTATAACTTCTTTTAAACATTTCTATTATATGTTGCATAATAAGGTTGGCCATGGAAAATTATGGATAATTTACAGACTAATGTCAATAATGGCTATGGAACCAGTAGTGAATGGGTTTCAACTTGGCTGGTGTCCTAGGGCACTACAACCTGGGCTCAGCTGTCATCTTATCACTGTAACGAAGTTCAGATCTTTGAATATTTGTTGTTGGAATATTTGCACCTTCTTAAATTATGAGTCCTGTGCAACACTCCCCAAAAGAAGAGCAACGCTTTTAGCAAAGGAGCTACAGTGATATAACTTGGATTTAATGGCCTTGTCTGAAACAAAATTCTCTGAAGAGGGTCACTTCATAAAACAGTTTGCTGGTTATTTGTTTTATTGGAGTGGGAGAGCAGGTGGGTACAAGAGAAATGGTAGTGTAGTATTTGAGCTAAAGAATTTCACATTTTCTGGGTTGAAAGAGTTTCCATGTGGATTTACTGATTGCCTGATGTCAATTAGGTATCAGCAGAACTGATCCCCTAGTGAATGTCTAGAGTCTAACCATGTGTTCCTCTGAAAGATGAAAAACTAGCATTTTATCTTTCCCTAAATGAGCTTGTGTGCAAGATGCCTTGATTTGATAAAGTTATGATACATGGTGACATCTATGCTAGAGTTGGCAAGGATTACCAAATCCGGGATGTAATTAGAAAACAAAATCAGAAAGTGTATATACGAGTGTGCATGTGTGTGCACATGTGTTCTTGCTTGTGTTTCTGTGTATTTGTTTACATTTGCTCTTCCAAAACTTATGAGCTGCAATCATTTATGATGATGTCATTTTCCACCAAACTATATGCAGGTGTTGTGCTTTAAAAGACATTTTGAAGAAACAATCCCTTGCTTGAAAAACAGGTAAGGAGTTGTGACAGGAAAGTCATCCAGCTGTAAAACAGTAGCTCGATAATATATCAGCCTAACACATACTCACATGGAAAAATGGACATAAAAATAAACAATGCACACACACACACACACACACACACACACACACACACACAGACCCAGAGTCTCCGTTAATCCTAATTAATGTATTTTTTCTTTTGTTTTTATCCCTTTTGGTCTGTATCTTGTGTTCTTGAAGACTATGTAATTCTTAGTTTCCTCCTGTTCTCAATCAGTTTTCCTTAATGCTTGTAATTGTATCTCAACCTGGACTGACCTTAATTTATTAAATTGCATATTGATATGTACACACACAGCTCCTTATACTCACATCACTCATTTATGAACAGCTTTCAACCCCAATTCTCATATTCAAAACTCTGATGTATCTAGAAGCACTTTTGCTATTCTCATTGTATGTTAACTTAAGTGTATGTGTGTGTGTGTATTATTTTACTTGTGTCAGTCATTTGACTGTGGCCATGCTAAAGCACCACCTTGAAGGGTTTTTAGTTGAACAAATTGACCCCAAGGCCTTTTTTTCTTAAGCCTAGTACTTATTCTATATTTTGCTGAACTGGTAAGTTATGAGGGTGTAAACACACCAATACCAGTTATCAAGTGGCAATGGGGGGAGACAAACAAAGACACACATGGATAGATATATACATATATACAATGGGCTTCTTTCAGTTTCCGTCTACCAAATCCACTCACAAGGCTTTAGTCAGCCTGAGGCTATAGTAGAAGGCACTTGCCCAAGGTGTCCCACTCTGGGACTAAACACAGAACCATGTGGCTGGGAAGCAGGCTAGCAATTTCTGGGGAGTAGGTATGTTGATTACATCGACTCCAGTACTCAGCTGGTATATATTTTACTGATCCTGAAAGGATAAAAGGCAAAGTCAACCTCAACAGAATTTGAACTCAACATGTTTATATATGTTAACAACAATAAATATAGGTTTATATAAAGAAAAATATTTTGCCTGTGAAATTAATTGAACCTAGGAAGTATGAGTCAATGCAGCTCATTGTGTTACATGAAGTTTACTACTGTAAGTCAAGAAGATTTGATTTCAGACAGGAAATGGTTTAATGATGACTAATTACTCAATGATTTTTTATACACAGCAGGAGTGGCTGTGTGAGTAAGAACATTACTTCCTGACCATGAGGTTTTGGGTTTAGTCCCACTGTGTGGCACCTTGGGCAGGTGCCTCCTACTATAGCTCCAGGTCAACTAAAGCCTTGTGAAGAATTTGGTTCATGGAAACTGAAAGAAGCCTGTTTTGTATGTGTGTGTGTGTGTGTTATCATGGCATCACATAGTGATTGTAAACAAGCGTATTCATTTTCAGTCGTCAGTAAAAAGTATGTTTGTCCATGGAAAACACTACTTTGCTTGGAAACAGGTAAGGATTAGAGACAAGAAGATTTAGTCATAGAAAAATCTCCCTCAACAAATTCTGCTTGACCCATGCTAACATGGAAAAGTGGATGTTAAATGACGTTGATGACTTATATGATATATATACATGTTTGTGTATGTATATATTATGATTCCTCTTAGCCATAGTGGTACCAATAACTTGTTATTAAAACTCAATGTACTTATACCCCACTTTATCAATAATGTTTAGCAGCATGGAGTCTTATATAAATCATCAGATCAGAACGGAAGAAGCTATGTAATGTTAAACTATTACTCAACTCTAGCTGCACTGTTCCTTACAGCAGAAACAGCTTTAAGTTAATGAAAGCAATTACCTAACTCCCGTTCTTTTGTCAATGGCTCGCAGTTCAATGACTATTAAAAGAGGAAAAAAATACAGCTATCATAAGCATAGGAGTGGCTGTGTGGTAAGTAACTTGCTTACCAACCACATGGTTCCAGGTTCAGTCCCACTGCGTAGCACCTTGGGCAAGTATCTTCTACTATAACCTCGGGCCGACCAAAGCCTTGTGAGTGGATTTGGTAGACGGAAACTGAAAGAAGCCCATCGTATATATGTGTATGTATGTTTGTGTGTCTGTGTTTGTCCCTCCCAACATCGCTTGACAACCGATGCTGGTGTGTTTATGTCCCCGTAACGTAGTGGTTCGGCACAAGAGACCGATAGAATAAGTACTAGGATTCCAAAGAATAAGTCCTGGGATCGATTTGCTCAACTAAAGGCAGTGCTCCAGCATGGCCACAATCAAATGACTGAAACAAGTAAATGAGTAAAAGCGTATCTACTCTGAAGTAAGGTCAGTCACATAGCCATTAGATTTTTCCCTGCCATTATCTTCATAATTATCATTATTATTTTAAAATCTACTTTCCTATGCTTGCATCAATCATATGGCAGTCTGTGTGTGTGTGTGTGTGTGTGTACATGCAAGTAAGCACAGAGATGCAAGACAAGATGGAAGAAAATAGCACTAGAATACCGAAAGTAGAGTAATATGCTTTTATTAAAGTTGCAAAATTACCACAAGACTGTTACTCAGAGTTTCACATTCCCAGTTGTCAGACAGTTGTGATGAATACTGAATTTAGAATTTCAGTTTTAAAATACAATTTTAATTCAGTATTCATCACAACTGTCCAACAAACTGGAACATGAAACTCTGAGTAACAGTTTTGTGATCAATTTGTAGCTTTAATAAAAGCATGTATATATATATATATATATATATATATATATAGGAGCATGTATATATATATATATATATATATATATAGGAGCATATGTATATATATATATATATATATATATATATAGGAGCAAGAGTGGTTGTGTGGTAAGTAGCTTGCTTACCAACCACATGGTTCCAGGTTTAGTCCTACTGCGTGGTACTTTGGGCAAGTGTCATCTACTATACCCTTGGGCTGAGCAAAGCCTTGTGAGTGGATTTGGTAGACGGAAACTGAAAGAAGCCTATCATGTATATATATATACATATATATATATATATATATATATATATATATATATATATATATATATATATATATATATATAATGTTTGTATTTGTGCGTATGTTTGTCCCCCACCATCGTTTAACAACCAATGTTGGTGTGTTTACATCCCTGTAATTAAGCGGTTCAGTGAAAGAGACCAATAGAATAAGTACTAGGCTTACAAAGAATAAGTCCTGGAGTCGATTTGTTCGACTAAATGCAGTGCTCCAGCATGGCCGCAGTCAGATGAGTAAAACAAGTAAAAGAATATATATATATATATATATATATGGACACGGGGGGGGGGACACTGTCCCTATATAGCTGAGTGTGTTAATTCTTCCAACCATTCATTGTTTGCAAGTAACTAATGAACATGATTTCCCTCATTCAAGAAACTTGTCAGTTGACATTGAGAGCTAAAAGAAAAAAACTTGAGATAACTTCAGTGTTTTAAGTCATCTTAGAATAGTATGGTACTACAAATCCCTGTATTCAGTTTCTTCTATTTCTTCCAAAAATGTTTGAAATTCATAATGATTGAGTGCATGCAATCAAATGAAATTCTCTGATGATACAACTGGTTATATCACTCAAGGTTAGATTCAACTGTTTTCTACAAAGTTTCTGCCAATGAATGATATCCTGATATACCCCATACTCTCACAAATTACCTAGACTTTTCCAATAAAACTTTGTCTGGCTGTGTGGTTAAGAAACTTGCTCTCAGCCACATGGTTTTGGATTCAGTCTCACTGTATGGAACACTGGGCAAATGTCATATACTATAGGCCCAGAACAACCAATGTCTTGTGAGTGAAATTGGTTACTAGAAACTATATGGAAGCCAGCGAGCTGGCAGAACTATATAAAGGTGGCAAGCTGGCAGAAACGTTAGCATGCCGGGCAAAATGCTTAGCAGTATTTCGTCTGCTGTTACGTTCTGAGTTCAAATTCTGCCTAGGTCGACTTTGCCTTTCATCCTTTCAGGGTTGATTAAATAAGTACCAGTTACGCACTGAGGTCGATATAATCGACTTAATCCCTTTGTCTGTCCCCTCTATGTGTAGCCCCTTGTGGGCAGTAAAGAAATAAGAAACTATATGGAAGCCTGTCATATATATATGTGTGTGCATTCAGTCCACTCAGCTGGCAAAAATAATCCTGCGATATACCGGCATCCTGTCCAGATGGGGAATATATATACCATTGAAACCAGGAAACCAGCCCTCATGAGCCTGGCATAACTCAAGAAGGAAACATTTATTTATTTATGTATGTGTATATGAGGGGATGCTGAAAATTTCCTGACTTGGAGTAAAAGAAAATATGATTTTACTCAACATATTCCCCTCTCAGGGGTTTTTGCATTGGTCTTTCAGGTTTTCTAAGCTCTGTAAAAGAATTTGGACGGTTGGGCCTCCAACCGGGCCTTTTGCAGTATCCTTAAAACCAGGAACTTTTCAGCACTCTCACATATATATATATATATATATATATATATATATATATATATATATATATATATATATATATATATGTGTGTGTGTGTGTGTGTGTGTGTGTGTTTGTGTTTGTATGCCCCCACTGCTTGATAGCTGGTATTAGTTTGTTTATGTTCCCATAATTTTACTTCAGGACTTATTATTTTGAAACCTAGTACCTATTCTGTTGTTCTCTTTTGCTGAACTGCTAAGTTACAGGGATGTAAGCCCACCAGCACTGGTTGGCAAGCAGTGAGTAGGGAGGAACAGACACACACGCTGGCCTAAGGTTAGGGTATAAGACACTTGCCCAAAGTACCACACGGTCGTACTTGAACCTGGAACCATGTGGTTGGGAGGCAAGCCTCTTACCTCATAGCCATGCCTGCACCTATGTATTAGACTTCAGAAAAAAAAAAAAAAAGTAACGGGCGATTTGTTTGACTGAAACCCTTCAAGGCAGCCCTCCTGCATGGCCATGGTTCAACAACTGAAACATGTAAACAATAAAAGATATCAGTTGTAATTCACTGTAGCAGTTTCCAAACCAGATTGTGCTTAGTATTTTCTGTACCATTTTGAAAATGTTTCCATCAGTAGTTCTTCCATATGTGCTGCTTGTCAGTCACATCTTTTGATGCATTAAAATCCAAAGAAAATCTTGGAACTCTTGTACTTTCTTGTTTAATTGGCACAGGAGCCTTCAGCTGTTGCTGAAGAAGTATGACCAGAAAAAATAGATCTATGTTACTATAGTTTTCCTGTTAGTTGACAACAGTGAGACAAATCCTTTATTTGGTAATACCTATGTATTTTGTAATCCTTTAATATGAAGGATGGATAACAAGTCAAATGAGACTGGGTAGTAAGAAAAGTTAGTGGTATCAAGAAAGAGCTGCAGTTAGGAAGAACAAAGGACATCCCAGTGAAACTTCTTACAATTATGATTGGCTGATTGTATACCATCCCACTTCCATGTTTGGATTAGTGGTATCTTTTATCCTTTACTTGTTTCAGTCAATAGACTGCAGCTATGCTGGGGTACCACCTTGATATTTTTGTTGATTTTCCTTTGCTATGATGGACTTCAGCATCGCAGCCTATTGCTATTTCTGTTTTAATTATGGTGTAACCTGAAGATTTGAGAGATTCATGTAACATATTACACAATCTTATGTAACATGCTTACTCACATCATCATCATAAAATTTCTTAATGGAATATTTATAAATATACCATAAAATTCATTTGTCTATCTATCTATCTATCTATCTATCTATCTATCTATCTATCTATCTATCTATCTATCTATCTATCAATCAATCATATAAGACAAGGGACAAGGTATAAATAATAATCATTACATATTTATTACAGTAAATTTGACTTGCAGCTGTTTCCTCTAGGTTCATTATAGGTACATTATTGATAGGTTTACTCATTTGGTCCATTGATCAGTTGAGAAAAATTGAAGGACCTAAAAAGTTAATGCTACTTTCCTCAGAGTCGTTTCTGGCTATGACAAAGCAGAACTGAAGCAATGGTAGAGGCATGGGGGTGGGGTGAAGGGAGGCAATAAGAATTAGTGTAGGTAAGTGGAAGATAGATAAAGAGGAAATGGGAAGAGAAGGAAGAAAAGAAGAGAGGAAGGAATAGAAATAATAAAGGATGCATTCTATAGAACAAAGGGCAGAGGATGGCCAAAATTAAGAAAAGGACAGTCATAAAAACATTCATATTTGTAATTAGATCATCACACACAAAAACATTTACATTGTTTTCAGGTCAGATACTTTCCAAATATTGTACACCTATCAATAATGAGTACACCTATCAATAATGAACCTATAATGACAACTGGAAACAGCTATAAGTCAAATTTACTACAATAAAGAAAATATGTCATGATCCTTATTTATGCCTTGTCTTGTATATCACTCTGTGTAAAAATCAGTATAACTAGAACACAACTACAGATTTACAATATAGAATGGTGATAAACTATAACCTTGGGCCCTGCCACATAAATACACAGTTTTTTTACTAATCTAAACAATATTGCCTGGTGTACTAACAGTGAGCTTATAAAGTATTTTACACAGACTGATAATCCCTCAATAATAACTATATATATATATATATATATATATATATATATATATATATACACACCATCATCATCATTTAGCATCTGCTTTCCATGCTGGCATGGGCTAGATGGTTTGACTGGAATAGGTAAGCTGGAGAACTGCACCAAGTTCTAGTTTGATTTGACATGGTTTCTACTGCTGGATGCCCTTCCTAATGCCAACCACTCCAAGAGTGTAATGGGTGCTTTTTATGTGTCACCTGCATGAATGCTTTTATGTGCTACTGGCATTGGCCACAAATACAATTTCACTTGGCTTGATGAGTCTTCTGAAGCACGGTATATCACCAAAGGTCTCAGTCACTTATCATCATCTCTATGAGGCCCAGCGTTCGAAGATCATGCTGTATATATATATATAAAATATATACTGTGTCAACTTTTCTACATCCCAAATGTCCTTTATGTCATCAACCCTCACCCATTTCCAAATAAAGTAATGTGTGTGTAATAAAGATAGCATTACAAGATGTCAGTTGTGAGTTGATTGTTTATAGTCTTTATCCCATTTGCCATGATTAAAAGAAATGGTGAAATGGCACACTCAATCATAATGCATGTCTCCAGTACTTGCCTGATGACCATGAATTTCTTAGTGGTAATTCACATGAATATAGAGCATTGGTGCCACCTACATTCTTTCAAACATTTCAAAATGCAAATGAATCCAATGCATTTATCAGTACATTGGAAATGGATCCATCTGTTTTTGCCAAACAACCAGAATGTTCTTTCTTCTTTGTTTAATATACTGAATTGAACTCCAAGTCATTTGAGCATGCTCACAGCAAACTGCAACTCCATTTGTGTATCATCATCATCATCATCATCATCGTTATCATCATCATTTAATGTCTGTTTTCCATGCTGGCATGTGTTGGACGGTTTGATAGGAGCTGACCAGTTGAAGGGCTGTTCGGGCTCCATGTCTGTTATTGCTCGGTTTCTATGGTTGGATACCCTTCCTAATGCCAACCACTTTACAGAGTGTACTGGGTGCTTTTATGCAACACTGGTACAGGTGCTTTTGTTGTAGCATCAGCACATGCGCGTGTGTGTGTGTATATATATATATATATATATATATATATTGGCACCCATGCTGGGATACTACCTTGAAGAGTTTAGTCAAATGAATTGACCCCAGTACTTATTTTATTTTAAAGCTTGGTACTTATGCTGTTAGTCTCTTTTGCTGAACTGCTAGGTTACAGAGACATTAACAAACCAACACTGGTTGTCATGTGATGGTGGTGGTGGTTAGTTACAAACACACGCACATTACAGGCTTTATTCAGTTCCTGTCTAGAAAATCCACTCACAAGTCTTTGGTAGGTCCAGGACTATTGTAAAAGGCAATTATTCAAGGTGCCATGCAGTGGAATTGAATTCAGAACCATGTGGTTGAGAAGCAAACTTCTTACCATATAGCCATGACTATATATATATGCTGAATAATACTGAAGTAAAGGTCTTATCAGCATATTTACTTGATGCTAGATTATGACAAATATAAGAAACTCTGTACATATCAGAGACACAGACTATGCTCAACAGAATAAGAGAAATAGCAGTGGTCTTCCAACCACCACTACCATCTCCAGATCCCAGACATACTCACTCACCTCTACTATACAGATATACATGAGTGTGTGCACGTGCACGGATGTTTTGTGCTGGTGTGTAATTGTATGAATACATACACACACTGACACACACACACACACACACACATACACACACTTTTGCCAAAACAGGCACAAAGCCAGAAATTGGTTAGAGGGTTGTTCCTCCTTTTTTCAATGTCTGTCTTTGTTCCTCTGTTTGAAACAATAATTCTTATATACTAATAGGTATGTATGTTAGTAAGTGTGGAAAATAATATAGAAAAATTAGCAATGACTAACCACTACCGCCTGACCTTGGATATGTGTGCCCTACCATCACTACATGTATCTTGTTTTAATCATTTGACTGCAGCCATGCTGGGGGCCTTGGGGAATTTTAGTCAAACTAATCGACCTCAGTATTTATTTCCTTATTAAGCTTCGTATATATTCTATTGGTATCTTTTGCCAAACCGCTAAGTTATAGGGACATAGACACACCAACAGCAGTTGTCAAATAGTAGTGGAGGACAATCACAGGTACAAAGACACATACATATATATATATATATATATATATATATATATATGACAAGCTTCTTTCAGTATCCATCTACAAAATCCACTCACAAGGCTTTGGTCAGCCTGAAGCTATAGTAGAAAACACTTTCCCAAGGTGCTATGCAGTGGGACTGAACCTGGAACCATGTAGTTGGGAAGCAAACTTATTACCACACAGCCATGCTTGTGTGTGTGTCTGTGTGTGTGTATGTATGCTTGCATGTGTATGTTGTCATCATGATCATCAAAATTTAACATCTATTTTCCCTGCTGGCATAGGTTGGGCTGCTTGACAAGAACTGGCAAGGCCAAGGGCCGCTCCAGGTTACATAGTCTGTTTTGACTCGCTTGCTATGGCTGGATGCCCTTCCTAACGCCAACCACTATACAGAGTATACTGGGTGCTTATTCATACATTTATGTAAGTATGCTTGCATATGAGTGAGGAGATGTATTGTTTGATATGTGCATAAAAGTGGATATATGGTCGTGTATGTGAATGTATGGGTCCTCATGCATGTATGTGTGTGTGTGCTCAAACATACCTATTTATTGATATAGATAGATAGATAGATAGATATTTACAATTTAAATATAGGATAAAATCTTTATAAGATTTTATCAAGTAGTCAGTGTGAAAAACCTCATATGATCTGTGCCTAAATCTGTTTTTAAGGAGCTCGCTTCAAGAGTTGCATTCCCTCGCATTCGGTACAATGTGTTTATTATGGTAGTTTTGATTTTAAGAGTCCCTCGTAGCATGAGGCATTCATGTATAGTAATGCCCTTAATATAAATAGATAGATAGATAGACGGACAGAGAGTGACAAACATATTTTTACAAGAAAATGGTTAATGGTTTCATTTAAGTCTCTGCTTTGTAGCCTTAGTCAGGCTGTCAATTTTTTTTTTACTTAATATGATACTCCGCTGAAACATATTGAGTAATCCTTCAATTTAATGTTTGACTTATTTTATATATAAGCTTATAAAGCTTAGCCATTACTCACAAGCAAGTGATAGCCTTATATATAAAAAAATCTGGTCACTTGTATCATGCTGTCATTAATTGTTATGATATTATAAGGGCCATATAGTTACAAGTAGACATAGGCACCCTCTTAGCCTTCTGAGTCTTGACTTAGCATAACATTGAGTGCGATACAGCTGAAAGGAGAGAAGACTGTGCTAGCAATTGGCCAATACTCAATTGAGTAGACTGGATCAACATGAAATAATGTCTTGCTCCATGATACAGCATGCTACCTGGTCATGGAATCAAAACCTAAACTTTATTATCATGAGCCTAACCACTAGGCTCTGTGCCTTCACATTTTTATGTGTGTGTGTGTGTGTGTGAAGGCATGTGGCCTAGTAGTTAGGCTGT
>NC_142928.1:160211403-160281403 GCF_046866305.1 Octopus bimaculoides
GCAAAAACTTAAACATAAATAATATACCAGCAATGGATTGTATGAAGATTTCTCAAAACAAAATCAAATATATAAATAAAAACTACCAGAAGTTTCCGCACAAGATCTATGATTCAAAATGTGATATCAAGTTGTCTGTTGGCGGGACAAGTTTCCGAGTGCATAAACAAGTTCTTTCTGAAGCCAGCGATTACTTTTCGGCTATGTTCCACCATGATATGAAGGAAAAAGAACAAGATGCTATTGAAATTAAAGATATCAGTCCCAAGGGATTTTCTGCAATCTTAGACTACTTCTACCATGGTAATATTACAATTAGTCCGGAAAACATTGAAGATGTCTTAGAAGTAGCCCGATTCTTCCAAGCTGACTGGATTGTTGATGTGTGCTGCAACTTCCTGGTAGAATACATGAGTTTAGAAAATTATACCTATGTGCAAAACCTAGCAGATAAATTTGCTCTTGGAGACTTACAACCTGATATTCTTCAAGTACTTGCTTTAAGTATTAATGAGTTAGTAGAACAGCCCAAGTTCATACAGAATCTTCCGGAAAACCTCCTCTTAGCATTTCTTCAATGTGATATATATGTGGAAGCTCATGAACATTTCCTTTTTAAACTTATCCTTGATTGGGTTGATGAAGATCCTTGCACTCGCAAACCTTCTCTGTTGCCACTTCTTAAAGAAATACGATTTTCGCTTATGGAGCTTGAAGAACTAGAATCAATTCCTGATTTAGTGCACGAGCTTGAAGAAATTCACAACGAGGTAGAATTTGCAAAGAATTATGCCTTATGCATCCAAGCACAATGTCTTCAGAATGATGATAAGTTTCTTCCAAGAGGAGCACACAGTGTATTGACCATGATTTTCTTTCCGGATGACATGTGCACAAACATTGCATACAAAGATCCAGATAACCCTGGACTTTGTGTTGAAGAATTAGATTCTCCTCTGCACATTCGGTATGAGCATACAAGAGAAACAGTGCTTGGAAACTTTTTGTTTGTTGCTGGAGGTTATACTACCAATTATTGCAGTTCAAATTGTGTGTTTATGTATGACCCTCGCTTTAGAACTTGGACTGAAATTGCTTCAATGCAAAACCCTCGAGTTTCTTTTGCAATGTGCAGCTCTGACCACAATCTGTTTGTTTTGGGTGGCATCAACCATATGTTTGTAGACAACAACGAAGTGGAAGTTATTCTCCAAAACTGTGAGATGTATTTCCCTGAAGAAAATGTTTGGGTGGCTATTCCTGACTTACCTCTCGGTATATTTGATCATGCCAGTGCCTTTGCTAATGACTGTTTGTACTGTAGTGGTGGCATTACAGATAATCCTGAAAATACAGTACCTGTTTCATTTTTGTATGTCTACAGTTTCAGTACAAAAACCTGGGAAACAAAAGCAGAAATGCTTTACCCTCATCAAAGGCATTGCATGATGGCTATCGACAACAAGTTATTTGTATTAGGTGGTTACACCCGAGATAATGAAATCGGTTTTAAAGATTGTTTAACAAATGAATGTTATGATGCTGAAACTAACCAATGGACTGAGATTATTAGCACACCATTGGAATATGGCCTTCTTCAGTCACATGCAACACAACTTGAAAATAAAATCTATATTATAGGTGGTGAAAAAACAAATCTTTATGCCTATGACATTGAAAAAAATACATTTGAGGAACTGGAATTACTTGATCCTAAGATTCAACGAGTTTCTTGTCTTGATGTAGCTTATCCATAAAGCATAAGAAACTGCTTATCTTGCAGTAAAAAAATTTTAATTCACAAGACTCTGATGTCAGTCAAAACTTTCAGCAAGATTAACTCCCTGAGGAAATGATTTAACATTAACAGATATCAATTTATGAGATAGTTTACTACTAATTTATTACTAACCAACTTCAGCTTAACATTAAAAAACTTTGCATTGTATGTGCTGTAGAGGTTAAATCCAAAACAAGTCACTTAGTTCTTGGTTGTAGCCTTTCCACATCATGTATATTTCTTATATTCTTGAGAAAAAGCAAGAAAGTTGCAACATGCCAGTTTCTCCTCATAAATTTATACTTTTATGTCTGTAAGAAATAAATTTTAACAGATTCCAGTTGAGCAATATAAAGTTACATTTTGTCATTTTGCTTAAAATTTATATTTTAATATTTTTTTCCAGTGAACACTCATAATATATACTTATATTATAATTATTTATCATCATCATCGTTTAATGTCCACTTTCCATGCTGGCATGGGTTGGACGGTTTGACTGAGGACTGGCGAGCCAGGAAGCTGCACCAGGCTCCAATCTGATCTGGCAAGGTTTCTACAGCTGGACGCCCTTCCTAACACCAATCACTTCAAGAGTGGAGTGGGTGTTTTTACGTGTCACCAGCATGGGGGCCAGCCACACAGCACTGGCATCGACCACACTCGAATGGTACTTCTAAAGTGCCACTGGCACACTCAGGTGGCACTGGCATCGACTACACTCGAATGGTGCTTTTTATGTTCCACCGGCATGGGAACCAGTCAGGCAGCACTGGCATCGACCATGCTCGTATGGTGCTTTTTACATGCCACCAACACTGGTGCCAGTCAGGCAGTACTGGCATCAGCCACAACAATGATTTCACTTGACTCGACAGGTTTTCTCAAGCACATGTAGACCAACGATTGAAGGGTACTCTTAAATAGGCTGGTTTTGCAACACTGGCATAGGCCACAGCTACGATCTCACTTGGCTTACCAGGTCTTCTCAAGCACACCATATCTCCAAAGGTCTTGGTCGCTTGTCATTGCTTCTGTGAGGCCCAACGTTCAAAGGTTGTGCTTTACCACCTCATCCCAGGTCTTCCTGGGTCTACCTTTTCCACAGGCTCCCTCTACTGTTAGGGTGTGACACTTCTTCCCACAGCTGTCCTCATCCATATGTAACACTCGACTGTACCCTTCTGGCTAAGTAAACCTGTCTTCTAGCTTCTCTTCTGGTTATCTAATACAGTTCCCTGCTACCACCACTCTTCCAGTTCTTCCATACCTATTTCTTTTCCCTAATGAACCTATCAACTGAATTGTTCCACCACCCCATTACCTTAGGTTGAGGAGGCACTTTGCACTATTCACAGATCTGGTCAGTAGCCCAGAACAAGTTGTCCCATAGGAACCTCTAGTTATCTTCCACATTATGTAATGCTATATCCTCCTCTTTTTCATCAAAAACTTCAAGTAATACATTTCTAAATCTCTGTCCATTCACAGGATCCTTAAGTTTCCAGACCCTTTTCCATGCTGGTCATCATCTGGGCAGTCATTTAGCCCTGAACCTGAAGTCACTAACCACTAACCTATGTTGTGGGATGTATTCTTCATCTGGGAAGGTTTTGGCATTTATAAGTAGCCATCTTTCCCATTTCCTGGCAAGAATATAGTCAATCTGGCTTGTGTGTCCACCAGACTGATAGGTGCACACGTGACTGGCAGGTTTCCTGAAGTTAGTATTACAGATCATAAGATCATTTCCATCACAGAACTCCAGTAGCCTGGTTCCCTCCTCATTGCAGGAATCAAATCCATAGCTACAATGTACATCCATGGAAGCTCCCTGGATGTTGTTCAGCATGCCCATTGAAGTCACCAGCCACAAAGAAAAGGTCCCTATCACTTGTCGACGAGGTAGTCTGCAAGAGGGTGTCATAGAATCAGTCTTTCTGTTCATCAGGTAGTCTTGGCCGAGGGGCATATGCTGAGACAATGGTTGCTAATCCATGTTGCAGCTCTAATCTAAGCTTAAGTATTCTATAACAGACTCTGACTACCTCGATTACCTTATCAACCCATTTCTCCAATCCCATCAGTGTTTCATACCCAGAAAATCTTATACTTGTGTTCCTTGCCTGTGAGGAACCTAGCAGAACTTCCTCTCCACTTTACTTCTTGGATACAGCACAAATCTACACGTCTCCGTTCAAGCATCTCAACAATCTCACTAGACCTACCTTTCAGTGTGCCAACTCTGAGGGTGTGAAAAGTGTGGGCCCACGAGACCTGGGATGGAGGACAGCAGCATCATGCATCTGAAAAGAAAGCTCACATTTGGCAGACCTTGTAAACATACAATAGCCTTCAACCTGCATACACTACACCATCATTTTATGTGCTACATAATCACTACATCCCATAGGAGATAAACACTAGATAGGGATGGGGGAGCATTCCATATAGTAAGCCATTGGAGGTGCTCAGGAGAAAGACGTCCAGTAGAGGTCAGAGGATAAATTAAATACCAGTGAAACACTTGGATCAATGTTATCAACTAGTCCCCTCCCTCCAGATTTCAGGCCTTGTGCCTTTAGTAGAAAGGATTATTATTATTACTAGCAGAAAGACCACCCTCTGGGCAGTTTTCTGCTAGCCCCTTGATAATATTTTCACATTTGATGTGTGTTTGTGTGCATGTGTGACTGATCCTGCCCATTTTAAACAAACTCTCTCTCTCTCAGTTAAAGACACACTCACTTAAAAAAGGTGCGAGAAAAAGTAAATAAAATTTACACTCCCTGTCTCACACATACAGCGACACACCTATCTCTCTCTCAGTCAATTACTAATGTTCAAAAGAATTATTCATCTGTTTCAGATTTTTTTATTGCACTTTTTTGCTGTGCATTGTTTCAAAAGTAACCAGAAGGTGGAGCATTCCATTTTGCTGGCCTCTAGTAGAGCCAAATGATTTTAAAGAGAAAATGAAGAAGAAGAAGAAAGGATGGTAAGAGATGTATAGAGAGAGGTATGAGAATGGGCGAGATCCACCCTGTCCTTGTGTTCACATATAACTTTCCTGTTATAGTTCAAAGTTCAAAAAAGAAAACAAATGCAAGCTGTAAGTTCAAAATGAAAAAGACATTAAACACAGTACCCACTGCTTCTACTATTACTTCTAACTAAGGTAGTAATAGCAACAACAATTGCAGTTATGTGTCCAGCTACATCATAAAAACAACAATCTTATTGCCACAAATTGTGTGGACTCTCACACATGCACAAACACATATATGTATGACAGGCTCTTGCACAGTTTCTAGATACCAGATTCACTTACAAAGCATTGGTGGACATGGGTCTATAATAGAAGACACTTACCAGAGGTGCCATGTTGTGGAACTGAACCCAGAACCATCTAGTTGTAAAGTGAACTTCTTAACTTCAGAGCCACAACTGTACCTACAGTTTAATAACCATTACTACATCAGAAAGTGTTGTATTTTGATAGTTTTTCTGCGTTTTTTGTGCAGTATTTTTGTTGGAAGAAATTATAATATCTAACAATGCACATGTGTTTGTTTTCCAGTCCTTTATTATTATGTCTGGACAGTTTGCCTTGATATCTTTGTCAGTTTGGGCAAGCATGCATCAGATCATTGTAGCCGGGTTATTGTCGTGTACTGTGTGTGGATTACATCAACCCCAGTGCTCAACTGACCTTTTATTTTATCAACTCTGAAAAGATGAAAGGCAAAGCCCACCATGGCAGAATTTGAACTCACAACATAAAGCAGACTAAATACTGCTAAGCATTTTGCTTGGTACAGTAAGGATTCAGCCAGCTTGCTGCCTTTATTAGGTAGTCATTGTTGTACAGAGAGTTTACCACATGAGTGGTTCTATTGAATTGAAAGTGTCTTACTCAGCAAGTAGGCTGCCTTCTAGACACTTTCTTTCTCTCACCATGTGTCTTGTTATTGCTATAATGTCTATGATCATATTCTTCTTTGTCATATTATTGTATGTTTAAAATTTACATTTGTTATATTGTTTGGATGACATAGTCTAAACTTCAAATTAAAAGATACCCAATGTACCTGTTGAACCTGTTAGGAAAAGCAGCCAACTCTAGAACTGGATTAATGTAGTACCAGCTTGTAGCATGAATTAAGAAATACTTATAAATATTAATGCTCTTACTTACATAATAAGCTAGAATTTAAAAGTTACATGCTCTAGATTTAGTATGAGCAAATCTGTTGGCAGTGGGACTATCAGTTTCATAGGTAAGTTTATGTTCAATGTTCATTCCAGTGAGATTGGTCAACCATTTTGACCCAAGATAGTCCTTAGTTCATTTTAAATCTTTTTCAGTTTTGAAAATGACTGCTTACAGTTGGTAATTACAGTTGGTAATTATGAGTGACAAAAAGATGTGCAAGACTTCTAGCTTTGGAAACAAAGGTTGAAAGAATTGACAGTCATCAATTAATAAAACTCTAACTTTACAAGCTCTTGCTTGGAATCAATATGAAAATCAATGTTAGCTTTAAATTGTACAAATTCTTCACTGTAACTTTCTTACAAATCTCCTGGATCTGATTTGACACAATTTGGTGACATCTTTACAATATCTTCAGGTGTAAATGCCTTTAAATGATAAAGAACTCCAAAATAGAGCATTCATTGTTTTAGTAAACTTTCTGGTATTTGAGCAGGATAAAAGCAAATTATCACACATAGCAAGAAGTGTTTAGCTTTAAAATTTCTGAGAAAGAATCTGAAATACAACAAGCGGGTCAAATGTGTTGGCACTATGCTTGCATTAAGAGTTTATTACCAATATTCACTCTCTGATGGGTTTTTTTGTTTTTTTTTCTTATTTAATATTTTGTTCAGTGTTGTAAAAATTGAACCACATAGCTTGAATATATCTCTGTAAGAATTCTTTGATTACAAACCAACACTGATCATTCGATAATGTTATAATACTTGATTCCACAATATAACCACTATTCCTATTTCCAACTTCATTAACTTTTTAGCATTTGATTCGACCATGTCTAGCACAAATATTTTACCTGGAGGAATTTCAACCATGTTTCGTGGTCTGCTACCACAACAGCTCCTTTATAGGATCCAGTTAGCTGAAGACATCATCAGGAGGAACCACGTCCGGTTTCGGCCCCTACTCCTCTACCGTTTTGACGTGGCGGGGCCCCTCCTTTCGGAGGTGTCTTCAGCTCTGGTGTTGGGTGCATGTCTTCTTTCTTCTATTCCCTGGCCTCTTCAATGCAGCATCAACGAGTGTCAGCGTCCGACTGATCGTCGTGTCAAGTTCCCCTTTTTATATCTGCTGCTAGGCTCCAGCAGGCAGCCCCAGCTAGTTGTCACGTGACACTGTCTAAATTTCCCGCTGCTAGGGTCCAGTAGGCAGCACCAGCAAGTTGTCACATGACACTGTCTAAACTTCCCGCTGCTAGGCTCCAGCAAGTTGTCACATGACACTGTCTGAACTTTAACTGACAATGGAGGGCGCGAAGCCACTTCAGTGTCAGCCTGTCTCACCTAGACTTGTTATGACTTTCAAGCCATATTCGGTCTTCCCGCTTCAGCCATATATAGAAGCTGGCTTTTTCGACCGCCTCCTGTATCCTCCTTATCAGTTTTCTAAGTTCCGAGTTTGAAAACGCAAATCTTCTCTTGAATAGCGTTGTCATTTTTCTTTCAATGAAGCCTCTAGCCCCCACTGTCAGATGGTAGTACTCGACAGTCCATCTCTGTTCTCTGCACTCTTTGATTAGTTTTTAATATCTCTTCTCCTTTCGTTTCTCTGCATTGTCGATGTTTTCTTCCCATGGTACTGTCAGTTCTAGCAAGATTCCTATTCTCTGTTTTGTGTCCCATATGACTAAGTCTGGTCTTTTTGTTGTTTTTATAAGTGGAAAAATTGCTAGACTTCCCAAATCCGTGGCCAACTCCCAGTATCCCTTCCATCTTTCGTCTATCTCATATATTTTATTTGGAGGCCTGATCTTATGTCCTTTTCCCTCCTTCTGGAAGTATATTTTCCTGCGCTTTTCCACTTTGGGGTACTCTCCTCTGTTGTATCCCTCGATCTTCTCCTTGAGTGCTGCACTTATGACGCCAAGGACTTGATTATGGCGCCATGTATACCTTTCCAGTGCTAGTCTGCAGTTTGACAGAACGTGTCTCACCTTCGCTTTCTCCCCGCATCCACATTCATCGGTTGTTTTTATGTTCCATCGAACTAAGTTCGCCGGTGAGGGTAGAACGTCGAAGGTAGACTTGATCAGGAAGGCTGTTCTTGCTTGTTCCCAAGCCCAAAGTTCCTTCCATGAGATTCTGTGACTGACCACGTTTTCCTCCCATCTCAGGCACTGCCCCTGTTGACTGCATTGCACCAAATGTACATTCCGCCTTTCTTCTTCCTCCTTTCTCACTTCGTGTACCACTGCCTCTTTCAAATATTTTACCTGTTTTATATTAAAACTGACCAGATTCAACCTCTCACACTTACCCAACAATGTCATTCTAAAACTATACAAATGCACCATTGAAATTTTGAAACTACAAAATAATGTGATTAATTCAAAACGATGTGAATAAATTAGCAATACATTTGACAAAGAAATTCGAATGCTAAAGGATTGAGGCTGAAAGTGGTCCATGAGCCTGTTGTTGACACTCTTTTCTGATCATTGTTATTTGAAACAACACCCAACACTTGTTTAACTGTAGAAAAGTTGTTTGTATAACAGTGCTTTTGTTGCATTTGCACAAGTTCACCACGTAGGATATGGCGTTCTTTTCACAATGGACAAATGAGCTGCATTAAATAATACAGTAAAGGTGGTGGTGGTGGTGGTAGTGGCAGCAGTGGCATTTTACATGCATAGTCTTATTAAGTGATAGTTTTCATTCACTTATAAGTGTAGATTCATGTAGTTGTCATAATATAGAATCTGAAAACTAGATGACAGACAGACCTGGATTAACAAGGACATGTCAATGATGAGGCCATGAATGGGAACAAAAGGGCTCTGATGAACCTGCTAATTGATTGATTCATCGAACAATTGATTGGTTAATTGGTTTACTAATTAATTAATGATAAAAATAATCAAATAGAACTTGTGTGTATGTTTCTTATAATGACCCTTCCAAGATGCAACAAAATAATTTCATCTCTATTATTAAATGTTCTAAAAATTTTACACTATGCAAAAACTGAGTTTGAAATACTGGACATACAATGTATTTATATAATTAAATGAGCCATTTTGATTAGCAAACTAAACCCAAGTATTTATTCTCATGGAACTTTTTGAACTTGAAAGCATTTGAGTCTATAATTATTTACACTTTTTTGTGGGTACAACTAAAAACATCTAGATGCACTTTTTTTTTTTACATTGAGTGAAACCTAGCTTTTTTATCAATTTACAATTACTTTTATGGACCCAACTGCATATTTAACTACACCTGATCAGTGTAATTAGATCAGGTATCACAGAGGAAGTGCCATTATACAAGCCAATCAGTAGTGGTTTGCTAGTTGTATTCTCCTGAAAAGTTGAATTATGATTATTTTTATGGATTCAACTGCATATTTAAAGGACCTGTATAGATTAATTCATAAGTGGTGTCAAATAGCAGGGCAAGATGAGAAGATTTGAGAGAAACCATGTGCGAAGGAGTTCTTTATATGATCTACAGCTGGAAGTGGTCAAATAAGTGACTAGCTTCACCACAAGAGAATCGAAATAGCAGCAAAGGACGATAGAAACACATGAGAATTATGTCAAGTATTTAAAGAGTTCCATTATTATATCACCCAAAGTTTGACCCACATTGAGGCCTTTAGAATGTAAACTCTGGTAGAGGTTAGCTCAGATGTGGTACAGTATGTTAGAAATCTGCTCTTAACCATAGTAAGGCTCCCACTGACAGTTTGAACTGACAATTTGAAATGAAATGACCTTTATTAATGAACAGGTGGTAACTGCCAACACTCCTGATATACCAAATACCTATATTTCCTCCTATCTGGCAATTATGTTGACATTAACAATTTTTATGGTAATGCATTAAGTCAAAAATTACTCAGTGGCAAATTTGAATAGTTGGATCCTATTTCTAAAGCTCGTGATTCTATTTCAAGCCAAATCAAAAACACAATGCTTGAATGCTACAATATTACATAGACTCATATAACACATTGTTATTTAAGCTATTAAAATTTTAAATAATTTCTGATGATACACAACTTTAATGTACTATTTTTGCTTTGTTCTACCGCTGTTGACATTGTTGATAGTAATGAATAATTATGATTTTGAAAATTAATAAGATCTAAAACATGTGTATATCTATAAACGTGTCTAACTTATGTATCTAGGTGATGTATAAGTCTAAGAAGAAAATTTTAGCACTGGAAAACTTCAGTGTGCACAATGCAGATACCATTTTTCTATGTTGTTACTATATCTGCATCAATCTATGCAGTGTTACATATAATTATCCATATGCAAATAGATCAGAGTGGACAGACCTATTGTATTCACTGATTGACTTCAGTATCTGTTGACTGTTGTTGTGAAGGCCACTAAGACTGGAAGCTACAAGCATGTAAGGGAGACTGGTAGTATCTGATCTCAGTTCAATTCTTGATACAAGCTTTCCGTAATGATCACCTTTGGTAACAATGTTGCCTTCAATCACATATTCTTATGAATGTCTTTCATAGGGGCAGGTACAAGATAGAGGTGGTTAGTGAAAGAAATGACATGAGATAGGTGCAGGAGTGGCTGTGTGGTAAGTAGCTTGCTTACCAACCACATGGTTCTGGGTTCAGTCCCACTGTGTGGCACCGTGTCTTCTACTATAGCCTCGGGCTGAGCAAAGCCTTGTAAGTGGATTTGATAGACGGAAACTGAAAGAAGCCTGTCGTATATATGTATATATACATATATATATATATATATATATATATATATATATATATATATATATTAGTTTATGTATATATTAATATTATCTCAGTTATTAAAACTTTCGATAATTTAAATACATTAATAGTTACCAGAGGTAGCAAAATTACACTAAAAAACAAGATATCACAGCTGTTTTACAGGTAGAGATACAAAGTTAAAGTGATACATTTTGAGAAGATATCTTCTCAAAATGTATCACTATATATATATATATATATATATGTATGTGTGTGTATATGTTTGTGTGTCTGTGTTTGCCCCCCCCCCCCCCCAGCTTTGCTTGACAACTGATGCTGGTGTGTTTACGTCCCCGAAACTTAGCGGTTCGGCAAAAGAGACCGATAAAATAAGTACTAGGCTTACAAAGAATAAGTCCTGAGGTCGATTTGCTCGACTAAAGGTGGTGCTCCAGCATGGCTGCAGTCAAATGACTGAAACACGTAAAAGAGTAAAAGATATAAGTTATTTAGGAAGAAAGAGGTTGATGTATAGTTTGCAGAAATGGTATTAGGAAACAATGCTACCTAAGCCAACCACCTAATTGAGATATGTAGCCAACATCTTTTTAACCTGGTCTCATCTGGAAGAAGCACATGTACTGCTGGATCATGAGACTTCAGAAAGATCTTCAAAACGATTCACACCTGAGAAGGAAGATGTTCTGAATGTTCTAAGAACTAAACTTACTTGCTCATTCCAGGAGCAGAGATACAAGGAATCAAGAACGTTAGAAACCTGCTGTGATCTGTTTAATATTAAAGGCATGTTGGAAAAAATTCAGATCTGTGATCCATGCACCATCATGATAATTTCAAAAACAGGTCTGCTTTTAGGGACTTCTCTCCTGAACAGATCCTCCTTCAGAAGAGATTATAATAAAGAAATGCAGACATTCCATCTATTCAGCTGTGGCAGTGAATACAAAGATGATACTATCTGTTTCCAAACAGTAAGGCTAGAGGGACTCCAAAAAGCCGCAATCTGTGGTGAGATAGTAAAATCAAGTATGGCTGATAATTTGTGGAACTACAGTCCTCGGACACAGAAGGTAGCTGGAAATTCTTACGGTACAGCTTACTGAGTGCCACACACCAAGTCTGCACACCAAAGTCCCTTCCAGACCTAGAGTAATGTGGTGGTAGAATAATATGGTAGACAAAGCCATCAGAGCAAAGAAACAGGCCTGGAAAGCCTGGAAGTGTTGGGGTAGCAGGGAACTGTACCAGATAGCCAAAAGGGAGGCTGGGCGACAGGTATACATAGCCAAGGGTGAAGCAGAAAAGAAGTTTGCTAATGTCCAGCGACATGAGGACCAAAGAACTGAAGTACTTCGGATCATAAGACAGTGTGTGAGAGAAAATTGTGATGTCACAGGAGAGAAATGTGTCCGCATGGATGATGGTGCACTTACTTTTAATGATTCGGAAAAGAAAGAGGCTCGAAGAAGCCATTATGAAAGGCTGCTGAATGTGGAGAATGAATGGGAGAAGGAGAGCCTGCCAAATGTTGATCCTGTAGAGGGACCAACTATCCAAATAGACAACACCCTAGTAGATAAAGTAATTAAGGATATGAAGCCAGGAAAAGCCCCCGGCCTATCAGGAATAACCGCTGAGATACTTAAAATATCTGGTGGTGTGGGCTATGGCCTAGTCACCCGTATTGTAAACCAGATGGTTCATGATACAGTCATACCCAATGACTGGTGTAGCAGCACCATAGTCAACTGCTACAAAGGTAAAAGTGATGCTTTAGATAGAAATAACTACAGGGGTATCAAACTGCTGGATCAGGTGATGAAGGTCACGGAGAGTGTCACAGCCCAACTAATTAGGGAGAGAGTCTGCTTAGATGAGATGCAGTTCGGTTTTGTGCCAGGTAGAAGTACCACTGATGCTATATTCCTGGTATGGCAACTGCAGGTGAAATATCTAGCCAAAGATAAACTTTTGTACTTGGCTTTTGTTGACTTGGAGAAAGCCTTTGACAGGGTCCCCAGATCCCTTGTCTAGTGGGTGATGCAGAAACTGGGGATCGACAAGTGGTTAATAAGGGCTGTGCAGGCCCTATACAGTGACACCTTTAGTAGGGTTAGGATTGGAAATGAGTATAGTGAAGAATTCTGGGTAGAAGTAGGAGTCCACCAAGGTTCAGCCCTCAGCCCCCTCTTTTTCATTATAGTCCTCCAGGCAAATAACAGAGGAATTCAAGACAGGTTGCTCTTGGGAACTCTTCTATGCTGATGACTTGGCCCTCATAGCAGAAGCACTTCTAGAACTAGAGAAGACACTTCAAGTGTGGAAGCAAGGTTTAGAATCGAAGGGCCTTAGAGTCAATATTGCTAAGACCAAAGTTCTAGTAAGTAGGAAGGCAAATATATCACACACCCCTTCAGGTAGGTGGCCCTGCTCGATCTGTAGAAAAGGTGTAGGTAGAAATTCCATAAGATGTACCCAGTGTAAGCTATGGACACATAAGAGGTGCAGCAACATCAAAGGAAGATTAACCAGGAAGATTGCTTTCACATGCAGCGGATGCACAGGGGCAATAAACACTACAGACGCTCAGAAAACAGACTTCATCACATGCCAGGGGGAGAAACTAGAAGTAGTTGATAGCTTCCACTACCTAGGTGACCAAGTCTGTAGTGGGGGTGGATGTTCGAAGAGTGTTGCCACTAGAATAAGAATAGCCTGGGCAAAGTTCAGAAAGCTTCTACCCCTACTGGTGACAAAGGGCCTCTCGCTCAGAGTGAAAAGTAGATTGTATGATGCATGTGTGCGAACTGCCATGCTTCATGACAGTGAAACATGGGCCATGACTACTGAAGACATGTAGGCTCAAAAGAAATGAAGCTAGCATGATCCGTTGGATGTGTAATGTCAGTGTGCATACATGACAGAGTGTAAGCGCCCTGAGAGAAATGTTGGACACAAGAAGCATTGGATGTGGTGTGCAAGAGAGACGTTTGTGCTGGTATGGTCATGTGTTGCGGATGGATGAGGAGAGCTGTGTGAAGGGCCACTCCCAAACAGTGGAAGGAATCCAGGGTAGAGAGAGACCCAGGAAGACATGGGATGAGGTGGTGAAGCATGACCTTCGAATGTTGGGCCTCACAGAGGCAATGACAAAAGACTGAGACCTCTGGAGGTATGCTGTGACTGAGAAGACCCGGAAAATAAAGTGAGTCCACAGCTGTAACCTACACCAGTGCTGCATAACTAGCCCACTCAAAAGTACCTTGGATCGAAGGGTGACATGCCGTGCTTGAGGAGACCTATTGAGTCAAGTACATCAACATTAACAACAATATCAAAATCAAATCAAATGGAAATTGTAGTTGTGAGAGCCCCATGTCGGTAGCACGTTAAAAACGCCATCTGAACGTGGCCAATGCCAGTGCCACTTTGACTTGCTTCTATGCCAGTGGCATGTAAAAAGCACCATCCGATCATGGTCAATGCCAGCTCCTCTGGCCCCTGTGCCAGTAGCATGTAAAAAGCACCCACTACACTCTCGGAGTGCTTGGTGTTAGAAAAGGCATCCAGCTGTAGAAACACTGCCAGGTCAGATTGGGGCCTGGTGCAGCCTCCTGGCTTCCCAGACCCCAGTCGAAGTACCCAACCCATGCCAGCATGGAAAACAGACGTTAAATGAAGATGATGATGAAATGGACATTGCCAACTGTTATGGGACAAAGTCATGATAGGAAACAACTGAAGTACTCAGTACACATTCTGAGTTCTGATAACCCTCTTAGTTGGTCTAGAATGGAGACAAACACCACATGGAAGCCTAACAGAGAATATTAAACCCACAACTCCAAAGATGTATAATTTTAGGTTTAAAGTTCCTAATTTTCATCACTATAGAAAATTGTCCTACAGAACATTGGTTAAGTTCTAAATGTTTAACTAGTGGGTGTGAGTTCAATACCTGAGTCAGTCAGATAATACTAACCACTAGGAAAATATTAACAAATATAGCATGCACTTGAAGGAAGTCAGGGGTATGATACAACCAAGATGAAAGCACTAGTCTGAACATGTCAGTGCATTATAATAGTATAGCAAGGGAAACTAGATGAACAGATGTATGAATTCATAAAAGATATGAGTCAACATTATTAATCTAACAATATACATAAAAACATATATATGCAGATTATATATGAAATTGATTTATTTGTGAGTCTCTGCTCACCTACCTTTATTTTACATGGTTCAGTTCTTCTGAGAGAACTAAATGAAAAACAGGTTCCATTCCCATATGGTGCCCGAACTGGTTTATTTGAGTTAAATGTTTGGCCATGAACACAATACAGCTACTATATATTCTTATTCATCAAACTTGTCACCATATCTGATTACTTATAATATATACTAGAGTGTTACCTGTCATATGACATATGTTGAAAATCTGCTGAGGCCACTGAGAGTAATATCATCATCGATAATATTCATATGCTAACTTTTGTTTTTTTATGTATGTATGTTCGTACTTGTGTGTATCACACTTACTTTAAAGGAAGAGGTAAAAAGGTTGAAGGGAGAGGTACAAAGAAAAAGAGAAATAAAAGGTGTTAAGCAGAGGAGGTATAGTTGGAATGAGTGGCAAAGTGGGAGAGAGGAGGGACAGAGTGGAAGTGAGAGAGGGAGAGAGAGAGAGAGAGAGAGACAGAGAGAGAGAGAGACAGAGAGTGGTGACTGAAAGGAAGGTGGCATTCCTTTTTCTGTTTTTAAATGTTTATCAGTATTTTCAGAGTAGACTGATGCATACACTGAAAGAAAAGTAGATACATACGTACATACATACAGTGTTAAATTAAAAGTGGGAAAGAGGAAGTGAGACAGAAAGAGAGACGGTGAGTGGTAACTGAAAGGAAGGTAGCGTTCATGTTCTGTTTCTTAATGTTTATCAGTATTTCCAGAGTAGATTGATACATACATTGAAAAAAAAGTAGATACATAGATATAGAGGCACTTTGTTAAATCAAAGACAAATAACTACAACAAATATTGGATGTCACTTTCACTTTTCATTACCACACAAGGATAAAATTAACATGCAAGTGGCTGAGTACTCCACAGACATGCATACCATTAACGTAGTTCTCAGGGAAATTCAGCCTCACACAGAATGTGACAAAGCTGGTCCCTTTGAATTACAGCTACAACTCCTTTTGGCCAGCTGAGTGGACTGGAGCAAGATAAACCTTCAAGTTGTTGGAAGAAAAAGAATAAAGATCCTATATTGGGGCAGGAAAATCCTTTTAGTTGTTAGGGTCACTATGGGTGTTAAACTGATCATAACAGTGGCATTCATGAGTCTTACAGATCTGGAGGCCAAGTTCCTAGATAAACACCAATGCGCAGGCTATTATTATCAAACTGAGCATGAGTTGAGGGTGAAGTCACTACATGACGGAATAGCAACTATATCACTGCTTATACAAAACACAACATTTTTGCCGTTTGATATGGAACAATTCCTTTTCTTTCACTCTTTTTAAAAAATGGCTCTCCATCTCTCACAACAATGAGGTTCCTGTTTATCTGATCAATGGAACAGTCTGCTCGTAAAATTAATGCACAAGTGACTGAATACTCCATAGACATGCATACCATTAATGTAGTTCTCAAGGAGATTCAGCCTCACACAGAATGTGACAAGGTTGGCCCCTTTGAATTACAACTACAACTCATTTTTGCCAGCTGAGTGAACTGCAGCAAGGTGAAATAGAGTGCCTTGTGCAAGAACACAGCACGTCATCAGGAATCATACTCATGATTTTATGATCATGGGCTGAATACCCCTAACCACTGAGCCATGTACCTTTACTCTCTTAACCATTGAGAAAAGGAGTCAAGTGATAGAGACAGGGAAAGGAAAACCTCAGTCATTTAAGATGACAATTAGACTGAATTACGATTGATCTTTTCTAGCTTCTTTACTTTTAACAATGAAGAAGTGGGAAAGAGATTTAGTAATGAATAGAGGGAAAATCTTCCATGTTTCTTTATCAGGCATGTTTAACGTTTTCTCTACAAACTACAAACAAGCCCCACTCCCTTCCTTGTTTTCTCTACAAACTACAAACAAGCCCCACTCCCTTCCTTGCAAATTTCAAACTGGGTATAGCTGTGAAAAGAGCTCAGAAAAATGGGTAATATCCACAACAGTATGGGTGGAGCAGAAAAGTTGGCAACAAGTGGCTACATGAAATTAAACTCTATAGAGTGTCTTCTACTATAGCCTCAGACCGACCAAAGCCTTGTGAGTGGATTTGGTAGATGGAAACTGAAAGAAGCCCATTGTATATATGTGTGTGTCTGTGTTTTCATCCCCATAACTTAGCGGTTTGGCTAGATGCCCTTCTTAATACCAACCATTTAACAGAATGTGCTGAGTACTTTTTACATGCCACTGGCACAAGTGCATTTATGTGGCACCAGCATGGGTGCCTTTTAAGTCACACTGGCATCTGAAGGACAAGCCTGTATGTGTGGAAGACAGTGATTTTACTTAGCTTGATGCATCTTATCAAGTACAGCAAATCACCACATCTCCTGGTCCTTTGTCATTTCCTCAATGCTCAATGTGTTGGACTTAGAATTGTGAAGTTGTGAGTTTGACTCTTGTACTGAACAGCACATTTAATCCCTGATTTTTTTTACTTACTGAGTCTGGAAGAAGAGGCAGGACACATGACTCATGCAGGCCCTCTGAGATTGGAGAATTAATGCTATTAATGTTTCATTTGAGCTGTTGCAAGTCAATACCACTGGAAAAACGTGAATGGGGAGGAGATTCTAGAAGACTGGTGATCTTGGGAAGAAGGAGGGGACCTAATGGTTAATGTGGGGAAAGTGGGATTGGACACACCCAAGGGTAATGAGAGATGTGTGAGTTGAGGGTACCTGAGTGGAGGAGGTATGAAGCAAGCCAACTCCAAGAAGTATATGCCATTATAGTAACAATAGAAACGACAGAGAGAGGAGACAGTATGTCTGTAAAACAAAGGCTGGAGTGTTTCCTATGGTGATGAAGTACCAATCAGCAGTGTGGCCCTTCTCTGGATACAATCCAGGATGTGTAAGCAGTACTCTGTTGTTGGCATCACTTTACCCTTGTGAAGTGTCAACATCTGTTGGGAGCTGGAATATCTTCTGGTCCTAAAGAGGTCTGAAAATAAATGTCAGCAGCAGTAGTTAAGAGTTAACCTTGTGATTGACTGGTGTTCCATTCAGAAAGGAGTTTTGTGATCGCAATTAACTGCCTAAGAAGCTGAGATAAGCTCAATCAAATGAATCAGTAGGCTCCAGACAGACTTTAATTATACAAAATTAAGAAATGAAGGCCAATTTTCAAAATAAAAATGTTTATTAATTAAAAATAAAATAGAATATTACAAACTTCTTATTTATATTTTTGCAACAGTGAATGAGGAGAAATAATTTGGTGGTACAAAAGGGTGATTGATGTAAAATGTGAGTGGAGAGGATTGCAGTAAAATGAAAGCTGGATATTTAGTGAAATAGTTCCAGATAGTGAGAAAGGTAAGTGCCATCAGGGAAAAAACGATGAAGAGTGCAATTCTACTCACAATTTCAGAACCAGGACACTGAGGCTTGAGATATTATATATAGTGTGGATAGTTTCAGGAGGAAAGAGGGTAAGGGGTCCAGTTGTGCTTATATATACTCATTGTGCTTCCACAATGGCCAGGTCTTCTGGAGCACCACATATCGCCAGTCATTCTAGTCCTTTGTCCTCTCCTCCATGAGGTTCAAAGTCCTGAGTTCAATCTTCACCACTTCATCTTATGTCTTCCTGAGTTTCCCTCTTCTGTAAGTTTTATCCATGTCATGTGATTAGTGCTTCTTAATGCAGTTGTCCTTGTCCATATGCATTACTTGTCCTTACCAGCACAGCTTTCTTGCACACTACATCTGATCCATTTTATGACTACTTTTTCTTATGTTATTTATGTAAAATTACATTGCACATCCAATAGAACATGCTAGCTTAATTTCTTTCCAGTCTTCTCAAGCCCTCTACATTCACAGCCCATGTTTCATTTTCATGCAGCATCATAGTTCTAATATGAATGTCCTACAATCTGCTCTTCCATCTGAAGGAAAAGACCTTTGTTGCCAGCAGTGGTAGTAGCTCCTGAACTTTTTCAACCCATTCTTATTCTAGCTACTGTACTTTCAGAGCAACCACCTTCCTGTTAATTTTATTTCCTAGATAACATAAGCTATCAACTATTTCTAGTGAACCATCAGGACATTTAAAAGAATCTATTTCCGGTGTATAGTACATGGTGCTCCAGCACATCTGTCACATATGAGGCTTAATTTTTCTGACAGTCTACCTGTGATGCCACAATAGATTTTGTGTGTCCATAGTTTACATTGAGTAGTGTACAGAGTTTACATCAACTCCTTTTCTACATACTGAGAATGGCCATTCTTCTAAAGAACAAAAAAAGTACTGAGGTCAATTCATTTGACTAAAAATTCTTTAAGGCAGTGCTCCTGCACGGTTGCAGTCTAATGACTGAAACAAGTTAAAAATAAAAGGTATGCATAATCTTATATCAAATCTGTTGAGCAGATCATTTCTAGCAGTATTAACAGTAACAAAATCCATGTTAGCTAGTATGTCTTATCAAAAGCCACCAAATAACCTTGTTTGTAATACCCAGTCACATAAGTGACTGGGTATTAAAATGAATATTGATGCTTGACGACATAGCTTAATTGAAAATGTTTCATCGAAGAATATTTAGAAATGAAAGTATTCAATAATGTGAGTCACTATTGGAAAGAAGTGTTTAATTATGAAAGTATTGTTCAACACTGTACCATCTTTTTACAACTATAAAATGGGACATTACTTAGACCTTTTTAAACTTAACATTATTTCCCGCCTAATTCAGTTGTTCTCTCTCCACATAACTATCAGATTATGAAGCAAATGGCTCAGTGGGCACTATATAGACAACATTCACTACGTCAAAAGTGACCTAGATTACTGTCAATATCTATTTCAATGTTTGAATGAATATGTTCTCATTTGTATGGGTGTATCCATGCATTTGATTTCTTTTTTCTATATGTATTGTATACCTATGTGTATTATGAACAAAAATATAGTGATAAATCTGTCAGTATACATATATATATATATATATATATCAATCATCATTTAATATCCACTTTCCATGCTGGCATGAGTTGGATGGTTTGATGGGAGTTGGCTAGGCAGACGACTGCACTATGCTTTGCTGTCTGTTTTGATAGGGATTTTATAGCCGGATGCCCCGTCTTAGTACCAACCACTCCACAGAGTGGACTGAGTGAGTTTTATCACAACAAACCATAGGTAATTACTATTATTATTATTATAGGTGGAAAGCTGGTAGAATCATTAGTGTGTTGGATGAAAAGCTTAGTGGTATTCCTTCTGGTTTTACATTCTGAGTTCAAATGCTACTTGGGTCAACTTTATCTTCCATCCTTCTGAGGTCAATAAAATAAATACCAGTTGAGTACTGGGGTTGATGTATTCAACCTACTCCCTCCCCTAAAACCTGCTGGCCTTGTGCTAAAATTTGAAAGCATAATTATTATCATTATTAAGGTGGCAAGTTGGCAGAAATCATTAGCATGCTGGGCAAAATGCTTAGTGACATTTCATTCATCATTACATTCCAAGTTCAAATTCTGCTGATGCCAAATTTGCCTTTCATGCTTTTGGAGTTAATATAATAAGTAGCAGTTGAGCACTGGGGTTGATACAATCAACTGACCACCTCCCATGAAAGTCTGGCCTTATGCCAAAACTTGAAACCATTATTAAGATAGTGAGCTGGCAAAATTATTAGCACATTGGATGCAATGCTGAGTGGCATTTCTTCTTGCTTTTTACACTCTGAGTTCAAATTCCACCAAGGTCAACTTTGCCTTTCATTCTTTCAGGGTCAATAAAATAAGCACCAATTAAGTACTAAAGTCAATGAAAGCAATTAGCTTACATCTCCCTAAATTTCAGGCCTTGTGCCAAAAATTGAAACATTTATTATTATTATTATTAATATTATTATTATTATTATTAAGGTGGTGAGCTGACAGAATAGCCTGGAGGCAATGCTTAGCGGCATTTCTTCTCACTCAACATTCTGAGTTCAAATTCTGCCAAGGTCAACTTTGTCTTTCATCATTTTGGGGTTGATAAATTAAGTACCAGTCACATACTACGGTCGATCTAATCAACTGGTCCCCTCCTCCAAAATTTCAAACCTTGTGTCTAGAGTAGAAAAGATTATTATTATTATTATTATTATTATTATTATTAACGTGGTGAGCTGGCAGAATTGTTAGCATGCTGGATGGAATGCTTAGCGGTATTTCACCTGTCGCTAAGTTCTGATGTTGACTTGGCCTTTCATCCTTTCAGGGTCAGTAAATTAAGTACCAGTGAAATACTAGGGTCAATGTAATCGATTAGTACCCTCCCTCAAAATTTCAGGCTTTGTGCCTATAATAGAAAAGATTCTTATTATTATCATTAAGGTGGCGAGCTGGCAGAATTGTTAGTACACTGGTGAAATGCTTGGCAGTATATTGTCTGTTGTTACATTCTGAGTTCAAATTCTGCTAAGGTTGACTTTGCCTTTCATCCTTTTAGGGTTGATAATTTAAGTACTAGCTGAGTACTACGGTTGAGGTAATCAACTTAACCCCTCCCCGAAAATTTCAGGTCTTGTGCTTATAGTAGAAAGGATTATTATTATTATTATTATTATTATTATTAAGGTGGTAAGCAGACAGAATTGTTATCATGCTGGACAAAATGCTTAGTGGCATTTCTTCCAGTTTTATGTTCTGAGTTCAAATGTCACTAATATTGACTTGGTCTTTCATCTTTTTGGGGGTCAATAAAATAAGTTGGGCACTGGAGTCAACATTATTGTCTAGTCCCCTTCCTCTAAAATTTCAGGCTTTGTAGCTGTAGAATTATTATTATTATTATTATTAATAATTCCACCGAGGTCGACTTTGCCTTTCATCCTTTCAGGATCGATAAATTTAGTACCAGTGAGACACTGGGATTGATGTAATTGACTAGTCCCCTCCCCACAGTTCGAGGCCTTGTGCCTCCAGTAGAAAGGATTATTATTATTATTATTAATGGTAAGTTATAAGACAGTGAGCTGGCAGAATTGTTAGAATGTTGGGTAAAATGTTTAGTGACAGTTTGCCCACCGTTATGTTCTGAGTTCAAATTTCACCAAGGCCAACTTTGCCTTTCATCCTTTCAAGTTGATAAAATAAGTATCAATTGAGCACTAAGAGTAATTTAACTGACTTAGAGTTCTCCTGAAATTGCTGACCTTGTGCCAAAATTTGAAACCATTATTAATGGCAAGGTGGTGAGTTAGTAGAATCATTAGAATATTAGAAAATAAAAAAATGCCTTGCTATACTTCTTCTGACTCTTTACAAAGAGAGTTCAAATCTTGCCAAAGTTAACTTTACCTTTCATCCTTCTAGGGTCAATAAAATAAAGTACCAGACCTTGCATATTTCTTTTGTAGAAACCACACAGCTGTAAGCAAGCATTTAGGCCAGGTCTATAGAGTGTGGATAACTTCCTCTTTCCCCCAGTTTTGAAGGTTCTGATAAAGGTCATGAAAACTGCCTGTCTTCCTGACTTAGTCATGTAAAAAGATAGTCATCAAATGTCTGATTTTTAAACATCTAAATGTCAGATGAATTGTTGATAATAAGACGATAAATTTTCCAAATTATTAACCTCATTTTTACAGTGGATATTTAAAATATCTACTTTTACAAAATGTTTCAGTTTCCAGTTGACATCAAGTATCTAATTCCAAGTTATGTACATTGTCCCAGACTGAATTTGAACTTGGAATCTACATTTCTAAACAAAAGTTGATAATGTTGTTATAAGCTACAAGACTAATTGTTCTTGTGACAAGGAAAGAAAATATTTTTATTAAATGATAACAAGGCTATTACATTGCAACATAAAACAAAGTATTTATTTTTGCAAAGGTCTGCTATGAAAGTGGCGCTGAATAACTTCTGTCACCACATCACACTCCCTAATTTCATATGGCACACAGCTCTCATTGCAAATGTCAACCCTATCACCTATTAACAGTTCCAAACTTTGCTGATATTTATGATTTCAGAGTTAGTGAATTTATAAACAGCTCATCTCCTGTTCACTCCCTACCCCCCATCTCTCCTTAGACATGCTCTTCTCTTCCAGAGGACAAGACTTAATCACATCTGTTATTTATCACAAGACTTTCCCTACCCTCATAAATATATGTCATAGATAAATGCTGCAAAGTATTTTAGATGGCACAGTGGTTGTTTTATTAGCAACTGTTCATATGAAGCACACACACGTGCATGCAAATACACACCCACATATATTCAAACATATGTACGCACACGCATACACACACATCTGCTTAAGTGTATGGACAGAATATATATGAAGACAATTACACACATGCTTTCTCTCATTTGGGTACACAACTAACACTAGTGATTATACATGTATGTGCAAAATTAGAGATGTATGTGTGTTTGTGAAAGTATGTGTATTTTTCTTTTACTTTTTATTTATCAGCTGACTGTGGCTATGCCTTAGTCAAACAAATTAACCCCAGTACTAATAGTCTCTTTTGTTGAATCACTAAGTTACAGGGATGTAAACCAATACTGGTGGTCAAGTGATGGTGAGGGACAAACTCATATATAAAAACAAACATACATATATTCATATATATGGCTGGCATCTTTTGGTTTCCATCTACCAAATCAACTCACAAGGCTTTGATTAGCCCAGGGCTATTGTAGAAGACATTTGCGCAAGGTACCATACAGTGGGACTGAACCTGGAACAATGTGGTTGGGAAGCAAGCTTCTTACCGCACAGCCATGCCATTTATGTTCATGCATGAACATGCCTTCTTATTAAACCATATTCACAAATGCACATACAAATCACTAATTTCATACATGTTCTGTCCAAAGTTTTCCCTTTTCTAGATCTTTTCCCCATACTGAAGAATTGTTTTTCTGCTCTTTCAGATTTCTTCTCAAACCATGATCTAGATATCATTTCCCAAATGATAAATGAAACAGCTGAGTTTTGATGTTTGTTTATCCCCAGATCAGCCCTGACAGCACATCTATGGTTAAGCAGGTTTCTACTGTTGTCTTCTCATTCCTCCCAACCCAGACATTATATAGGACTAAGCGCTATTCAATGTGTTCTATCTATTTAAAAAAAAATTGTAGGATGTAATTTGGCTGCTATTTCTGATGAGTTAAACAACTACGTAGAGGTCCTTCATTGGCTTTTTGTAGTTGTAACTATTATTGCTTAGACCGAGATCACTTCTTTATCCATGATAGGAGGCATGGTTGTCTGGTTAAGAATTTTACTTTCCAACTATGGGTTTTGAGTTCAGTATAACACCTTGGATGTCTCTTCTACAACAGCCCTGGGTCAAACAAAGTCTTGTGAGTGGTTTTGGTAGACTAAAACTAAAAGAAGCCTATTGTCTACATATACATGTGAAACTATAATGGAAATCTTTTTTAGCAAATATATATATATATATCATCATACATACATCATCGATTAACATCTGCTTTCCATGCTGGCATGGGTTGGACGATTTGACTGAAGACTGGCAAACCAGATGGCTGCACCAGGCTCCAATCTGATCTACAGCTGAATGCCCTTCCTAACGCCAACCACTCCAAGAGTGTAGTGGGTGCTTTTACGTGCCACCGGCACGAGGGCCAGTCAGGCAGTACTGGCAATGGCCACACTCAAATGGTGATTTTTATGTGCCATCTGCACAGGAGCCAGTCCAGGGGCACTGGCAACGACCTTGCTCAAATGTTTTTTCACGTGCCAGTAAGGTGACACTGGTAACGATCACGCTCAAATGGTGCTTTTTATGTGCCACCTGCACAGAAGCCAGACAGCTGCTCTGTCAATGATCATGCTCGGACAGTGCTATTAGCGCTCCAGTGGCACAGGTGCCAGTCACCGAATTTGGTTCAATTTTGATTTCGATTTCACTTGCCCCAACAAGTTTTCACAAGCAGAGTTTAGTGTCCACTGAAGGAAAGGTTGGCATGGGTGCCAGTCATCAAATTTGGTTCAATTTCGATTTCACGTGCCTCGACAGGTCTTCGCAAACAGAGTTTAGTGTCCAATGAAGGAAAGGTACGCATAAGTGGGCTGGCTACACTCCTGGCAAAGGCTATGGGTTATGGTCTCACTTGGCTTGCCGGGTCTTCTTATGTACAGCATATTTCCAAAGGTCTCAGTCACAAGTCATTGCCTCGGTGAGTCCTAATGTTTGAAGGTCATGCTTCACCACCTCATCCCAGGTCTTCCTGGGTTTACCTCTTCCACAGGTTCCCTCAACTGCTAGGGTGTGGCACTTTTTCACACAGCTATCCTCATCCATTCTTGCCACATGACCATACCAGCGCAATCGTCTCTCTTGTACATCACAACTGATGCTTCTTAGGTCTAACTTTTCTCTCAAGGTACTTACACTCTGTCGAGTATGCACATTGACATTTTAAATCCATCAGAGCATACTGGCTTCATTTCTTGCGAGCTTATGCATGTCCTCAGCAGTCACGGCCCATGTTTCACTGCCATGTAGCATGGCTGTTCGTACACATGCGTCATACAGTCTGCCTTTTACTCTGAGCGAGAGGCCCTTTGTCACCAGTAGAAGTAAGAGCTCTCTGAACTTTGCCCAGGCTATTCTTATTCTAGCAGTTACACTTTCAGTGCACCCTTCCCCACTACTGACTTGGTCACCTAGTTAATGGAAGCTATCGACTGCTTCTAGTTTTTCTCCCTGGAATGTGGTAGAAGTTCTTCTCTGCACATTTTCAGTTTTTATTGCTCCTGGGCATCTGCCACATACAAAAACTATCTTCCTAGTTAACCTTCCTTTGATATTGCTGCACTTCTGGTTTTTGGAAATATGGGGAAAAGTAAACAGTAATGGTACATCAAGATGTAACGGAAATCTCAGGCAAAAACCTGGTTCAAATACTTGCAATGGAGCAAACTCTGATAAAGACACCCATGGGCCAGGTGGTAGAGTTGCATATGGAATGATGAATATGGAATGACTACTCAGAAAGAAAGAAAGAAAAAAAAAGGTTTGTAATATGAAAGACTGTTGCAACAATATGCAAATGTTAAAATTTGAAAAAAAAAAAAACACCCATTTCACCTAAGCACTGTCGAAAAAAGAAAGAATCAGTTAAAAAAATTAGGAAAAAGTATTTTCTCATTCAGTCCACACATTTGCAAAATATCATAGACTGGCCTTATCTGTTTAATAACATGGTTCCCATCACATATTTACAGGCAGAATTAACAACAACAACAATAATAATAACCCAACCAAACCCACGCAGGCTGCATGGAACTGGAGCAATCATTTTGATTAATGGTTGTTAATTGGATGTAGCAGAATCAGATACTTCCTGCAGTGACCTTTATATTTCAACATAATAAAAACACAATAAAGATTTCAGCATATTAAGGAAAATATTTCTGGTTGTGTAATTTGAATTTATTTTAAAAAAAGAAAGAAAATTTTTTTAAAATATAACAAGAAGGAAAAAAGAATCTTTAATTTACAAGTAAAAAAAATAAATATGGCAGATGATCAAAATGTTCTCTTTTCTTTTTTTCCATAAATGTATAGCTGTATATATCATAGCATTTTGGACATTTTGTTATTGGCTGGGTCAGGAGGAAAGGGGAGAAGTAAAGAAATGGTGTGTGCGCATGTGTGTGTGTGGGAGAGAGAGAGAGAGAAAGAGAAATCGGATGAGCATGAATAGTGAATAAGTGAGAGGGAGGAAAGGAAGGAGAAAGTAAAAGCGAACAAGAGGAGAAAGAGAGAGTAAAAACGAAATAGTAAAAGAATATGAATATAGGCAAAAAGGTAGAAAATGTGGAGAGAAAGAGAAAGGGGGGGAGACAGAGAGAATGAGAGAGAGAGAAAGAGGGGGGAGACAGAGAGAAGGAGAGAGAGAGAAAAAAAAAGGGGGGGGAGACAGAGAGAAGGAGAGAGAGAGAAAAAAAAGGGGGGGGGGAGACAGAGAGAAGGAGAGAGAGAGAGTGTAAAAGAAATTACTGAGATAAAAAATAGAAAGTTTAGTGGTGAAGTAAAAATCCAGAAAGGGAACTAGGTAGAACGTGAGAGGGGTGGGGGTGAATATAAAGAATTTAAAAAAAAAGGAAAGAGAAAGAATAAGACAGTGAGTATGTGTTACAAAAAGACAATTTCGCTCTTAAAGATTTGTTATATAAGATGTCTAATGACTGTCTTTCATATCTTGCTAACATCAGTGCCTGCAAATCAACTACTTTCCAGGTGCCTACTCTTCATGACACCAAAACACCACTGCAAACGGTCGGCTACTTGTCTGCTCCCATTCATCATGACACCAAAACACCACTGCCAGCTGTCAGTTACTTGTTTCTTGCTTACACTCCAAGGCACCAGAACACCACTGTCAGCTGTCAGCTGCTGCTTATTTCCTCAATGATTGGTTTTTCTGGTTTTGATTTGCTGCCAGCTTTATTACGTCGGATATTACTTTCGTTCACTTCCCCATAGCATTGATCATCTTCACTGCCATCATCCACCTCATCAGAGTCACATGACGATGAGCCTTCATACTCAAACATTCCTAAACTCTACAATAAAAAAAAAAGAAAAGAATAACAAGGACGTCATTGATGATATTAATGCTGATGATGGTGATGACAATAATGTTGATAATGATGATGATGATGATGATAATGATTTCTTTTGACTTGACACAAAATGTGTGTGTATGTGTATGTGTGTGTGTGTGCATGTAGATAGATGGATAGATAGACAGACAGACAGACAGACAAATAGACAGACAGACAGACAGGCTCTTTTGATACCTAAGACCACCCTTGGTTCCTTGATACAAACTTCTATCCAAATTTCATGCTGATGGTCCAAACACCAGCTTAATAATGGTTTCAAATTTTGGCACAAGACTAGCATTTTTGGAGAAGGGGTTAAATCACATCAAACCCCAATGCTCAACTGGTACTTATTTTATCGACCCCACTAAAAGGATGAAAGATAAAGTTAACTTCAGAAGAATTTGAACTTAGAATGTGAAGTCAGACAAAATGCCACAAACCATTTTGCCTGGGATGCTAACAATTCTATCACCTCACTGTCTTAGTTTAATAATGGCAAAGTTTAATAATGGTAAAGTTATTCCACTAAATTCTTTGTTAGCTTTTAACTCTTTCATCACCATTTTTCTGTTAAAATACACTGCCTTTTTTTCAATTAATTTTGAAAATAATGAAAAATTATTAAAATAACTCTGACATGATTCAGCTGGGGTTTGGAACATAAATTAACAGGAAATTTCAAATCAACATTGGAATATTATTGATTGAAATGAAATAAACTTTAAAATGTACTTTATTGACCTAGAGTAAACAACTTGACCATAGTAGGATTTGAACTCAGAACAGTAAGTTGTAAGATAGCATAAAACATCAAAGATGAATCTCTCTCCCATTTATATTATCATCAAATAATCTTATAGTACACATCAACTTTACAGATCCAGTCACTAACTATACAGTGGGTGCTCTGTAATACACTTAACAGGAGATAAATATATTACACATATCTTATGAAAAGATTACAAAAACAGTTTGGCAGCCTTCACTCAGAATCAACAATAATACATACTTATATATCTAGATCAGAAGTGCAGGCATATCTGTGTGGCTATGAAGTTTGTTTTGCAATCATGTGGTTTTTGGTCCAGTCCTTTTATGTGACGTTTTGGCAAGTGTCATTTATTATAGCCCTAGGGGTGAATGATGCTTTGTGAGTGAATTTGGAAGACAGAAGTTGAATAAATGAGAGAGAGAGAGAGAGAGTGTGTGTGTGTGTGTGTGTGTGTGTGTGTGTGTGTGTGTGTGTGTGCGTGCGCTCGCGCGCGTGTTTGTGTGTTCACACTGCACTTTTTAGAAAAATTGCTGAGCAACAGACGGTGATATTGTTGAAATCTTTCTGCCCACAAATCATTTGTTAGTTCTGCACATCTGAAGAGGAGTGGAATGAATAGTTTCTTGCTTGAAAAACAGGTAAAGGTTATTGACAGGAATGGTATATGACAATAAAATCAACGCCTCAATAATACACATTCATCTAACCCATACCAAAATGGTGGGGGGGGGGGGACCCAACAAAAACTGACATAAAACATATAGATGAATATCATATCTCAGGTTATAGGACAAAAAAAAAAAAAAAAATGCAAAGCTGTGATATTCTGTCTTTTCCAAATCTGCTAAATGGAGTGGTTCTTATGATTTCATTAATATATGATTGTCACTTAAACTCTTACTTCTATTATCACCATCATAACAATAAGACAAGCATGAAATCTTGCAGATGGAGATGAATGAGCTGATTATTGTGGTTTGATGGAAGGCGGCGAGCTGGCAGAAACGTTACCCCACCGGGTGAAATGCTTGGTGGTATTTCGTCTGCTGTTACATTCTGAGTTCAAATTCCACCGAGGTCGACTTTGCCTTTCATCTTTTCAGGGTCGATAAATAAAGTACCAGTTACGTACTGGGGTTGATGTAATCGACTTAATCCCTTTGTCTGTCCTTGTTTGTCCCCTCTATGTGTAGCCCCTTGTGGGCAATAAAGAAATATATTGTGGTTTGGTGGTGCAGTGCTGGTTCACAAGAGAGACTAAATGAGCTGAAGAAGCAGCTTAGCATTAAGAAGTTCATGTGTGCAGGAGAGATGCTGACACTAGTGTTAATATGTAATGCAAATGGATGATGCATGCTAAGAGAAGAAATGTAAAAAAAAAAAATCAAGAAGAACCTTAGAAAAAAAAAGTAAAGATAGTTCTGTGAAAACAGCACCACACAAAAGAGAGAGAAATGCACTATGTTGCAAAGTTATTTAACACATAACAGCATGATTAAATCAGTTGTTAAAACAATGATGATGATGATGATGACGACGAAGACAACTGTTTTTAACATTCACTAGCATAATTTTTGTGTCTGTTTCTTTTTTCCATGCTGGCACTAGGAAGGGCATCCAGCCATAGAAAACCTGCCAAAGCTGACACTGGAACTTGGTGCAACCCTGCAGCTCACCTGATCCTGTCAAACCATCCAACCCATGCCACTAAATGATAATGATGATGATGATGATGATGATGATGATGATGATGATGATGATGATGATGATAATGCTTAGATTAGACAAGACATTGAAAATATTAATTCCTACATCAGAAGAAGGCCACAATTTTATTGAAGAAATGATTGGAAGGGGTGTATAATGTACATGCTTTCTGTGATGATGATGATGATGATGATTAACTATAGGTGAAGTTAATTGACTTCAATCAATTTCCTTAAGCCTACTTCTTGCTGGACAGTCATCACTGTTAATATAATCAGCTATATCATTGTTATAATCAGTAGGTTATTATTAATTTCTCCTTACACTGGCATCAGTTGGGGAGATCCCCTGCAAGACCTTGTATATATATAGAGAGAGAGATGAGTTCATTGATTCTTGTTGTTTTGCACAGATATCCAAAACTGATGGTAAATGGCTGATTTTCCTTCAGCTTTCATTCATTTCAACCAAATTCCATACCAGCAAAGTTGTCTCTTCCGCAAGACATCAGTTACAATTTAGCCTTTAAATCTCCGTCACTTTTAGTTCACTTCACATAAATTATCATTATATACCCAACAGACCTTTATCACTTCATGTATCTCCAGTCATTGTACATCGTTCACATTTACTGTTCATGTCTCACAACAGCTCCATAATAATCTATTCTCATACAATGAGAGAAACTGTTTGTTGTCAATAGAGGTAACAGCTTTACATCATACTAAATAAACATTTAACTATATTTAGTTTCATTATTCTTATGTCACCATCATTATTGTTTTAACATCCACTTTTCCATGCTTGTATGGATCAGATGAAATTTACTGAAGCAGATTTTTCTACAGCTAGATGCCTTCAGTTGCTTCCAAGTAAGGTAATATTTCTCTATTATCAGACTTGTTTCCACAGAAGACTGGAAACAAAAGACACCACTTGCATGACAGTGACACTTGCTTACAACTATCACATGATGTCAAGAGGAGACAGTAACATACACACAGAAATATAATGTGTGTATGTATGTGTATATATAAACAGGTTTCTTTCAGTTCCCATCTACCAGACCACTCACAAGGCTTTGGTCAGCCCAGGGCTGTAATAGAAGACACTTGTTCAAAGTGCTACACAGTGAGACTGAATCTGAAACCAATATGGTTGGGAAGCAAACACTGTAGCACACAGCCATGCCTAAGTTTAAAATTCTGCCAGATAAAACTTTGTATCCCCATTTCTGCAGAACTAATGAAATAGGCAGCTGTATTATTTTAATTCTATGGTTGATTCACTCTATGACCTGCTTCCTACAGAAATTGGTCTTTAAACCTTTATATAATTCTGTGAATTGTTCGAAGGAGGAACTGTTCTGTAAACTTACCCAACTCGTGATGAAAAGAAGTAAGAGGAAGAAAAAGGGCGATTAACACTTGAAAGTCAAACAATCATTCAAAAGCAAGTGTTCAACAATTCTCCACCAACATATGTAAAAATGGGTGTATAAATAAAATAAAACAAAAAAAAAAAAACACTTTAAGCCTCAAAACGTTTAAAATTGAAGATAAAAGCAATTTGTAATAACAAGTGTAATTATAAGTTGTTATTGTCTGAGGTAAATTTTTCAAACAGGTTTTGGTGGTTCAAAGTAAAATTTACATCTCATTTTAGGTAGTTTAGTAGAGCTGTCATTAACCCATACACCGATTTTATTTAGGGTGGGAACCAGACAAAATGATAGTTTAACATGTAACTGTACCTACTGATAAAATGCATATATGTAAGTAAAACAATACACCAGTCAAAAAATGCACTCATGTACATCAAACAGAGGTAATTATGGATAACTATACACACATATACACACACACACTCCTACAAGTGGTCGCTTAGGAAATGTTAGTCCGTTTAGATTGATCTCCCTTGCATTCTCTTCGGCCTTTTCTGGCTTTGTGCTCTATGTAAGAAATCATTTCTATTCAGTTATATTCTTTTACATTCTGAGTTTAAATCCACCCAAGATCGACTTTACCTTTTCTCCTACCAGTGTCAGTAAGGACCAACCAAGTGCTGGTGTTGTTTAATATTTAATACACAATATTCTCTAACCCAAAATGTGTGGCCTTGTACCTAACCATATTAGAAATACTATTATAAAATATCATCATCATTATCATAGTTACCATTTCAATAACTTTATCATCATTTTCAGAAATATTTTCCATATTCAAGTTGGGAAGGTTCTCTTGGGACAATCTGGCGTTAGCTTTTGCAATTTCAGGAATAAATTTCTGTACAGATTCTAAAACTGCAATTAGAAGAAAGAATACAAATAGGTACAAATATGAATACATGCTAATTTATTTAATTAATAGTGGGGTGGTATATTATTATTATTTTTTTTTTCTGTGCTGAAGTAAAGGTTTATTAATTATTTTTTGTTTGAAAATTTTAAAAGAAGTTATATTGGATTAATAGTGTTATTAATACAATGTGATGATAGGTGAAGTGGAGGTAGATAAGTTACGATGCAATGAGCCATTATCCCCAACATGTATGCAAGCAATGTGCTTGAAGGTTGACAGTTGGACAATGAATGGCCAAGTAATGCAAATAAAAGAAGTTCACAGTAGAGAAAGATAGAAATACCAAAAGCTGGTTTCAGGATGTTGGGCCTCATGAAGGAAATGATAACAGACTGCAAAGATGGTAAGTTGCTGTACTGGGGAAGACCCATCATATCTGTGCTAACATTGAAAAATAAATGTGAAATAATCCTTTCTATGATAGGCTCAAAGCCTGAAATTTTGGGAAAGGGGTGGGACTAATCAATTATATTAGCCACAGTACTTAATTGGTACTTATTTTATCAACTCCAAAAGGATGAAAGGCAAAGTTGACCCCAATAGAATTTGAACTTAGGGTAAAGACGCTAAGCATTTCCCCCTGGTGCACTAACGATTCTGTCAGCTTACTGCCTTATGATGAGGATACACACTGCCATGGTAGGTGGTAGTTTGAGTAGATGCAGCTAAGACATAAATGTATGTGATGACATTTGGTTCCAATCATCATGTTTCTAAATTTGATTTCTAACAGGATTGCTTTTGTTTTTCATGCTATGAGACAACTGGAAATACATTAGAATAATAAACTAAGTAATATCAATCAAGTATTTCCTTTCTCATTATAAAGAGGAGCTCAGGCACTTCAGAAAGATATCATGATATAACTACCCAATTTTCAGGTATAGGTGCAGGAATGGTTAAGAAGTTTGCTCCCCAACCACATGGTTTTGAGTTCAGTTCTACTGCATGGCACTTAAGCAAGTATCTGTGACTATAGTCCTGGCTGACGAAAGCTGTTTGAGTGAATTTGGCAGATGGAAACTGAAAGATGCCCATTGTGTATGTATACCTTTTTGCACCACTCTAGTCTCTTGGCCTTCATTAGTTCTGCCAGCACGTGTCTCAGTGTAGGACTTGAGGCTCAAGATATCATTCACAATTGTTTTGAGGTCTTGGGGTCCACCTCAAGTTCAGAAGCCAGCTTCCTCATGGATGTGGTTGGGGTCCATTGAAATTTTGGACTTGAGAGTTTTCATGAAATCTTGATTCCGCTTCTTGCTGGATCCATGGGAAACAACATTCAGAGGAAGTCTGAATGTTGTTTCCCATGTCCATTCTCTTCTTGACATTATAAACTGTGCTTGCGATCTGCTTCAGATCAACTTGTGCACGAACCAAATCACATACTCTTTGGCGTTTGTCTTCCTGTGCAGTCATATTCTCCAATATTTTTGCAAAAAAAGTGTTTATTACTAGCTGATAATGTATTCTTTGTTCAGCATTAGGTTTCATATCATTTGGTGTAGTGGTTACTGTGAAATATTCGTGCAACTTTTAATGCAAGTTTTTGCTTCCCCATTCTGTTTGTTTGTCTGTATGTATGTATGTATGTATGTATGTATGTATGTATGTATGTATGTATGTATGTATGTATGTATGTATGCATGTATGTATATATGTATGTGTGTGTGTGTGTATATATATATATATATATATATATATATATATCGTCAGTAAATCATAAATCAAAAAAAAAGAAGCATACTCTAAGTTACAGAGCAGTAGAATATTTGTTGTAAGTGATGAATACAAGTTTTAAAAGTCTTAGGAAAACATTGCATAAAACAAAAAATGAGGAACTTAATCCTGTATTGATGGTGTGGATTTATTAATATATGCCACTTAATGAACTGATTATCATGAAACAAAAATCTATCATAACCAACTATCATGAAAGGGATTGTGAAAATTAACAAGTGTAGTAACAAAAACTTAAGGAAATACAAAGTATTAAATATCTAAAGATTTGTAGTAAAAAGGCAATTGTGAAATTTGTGAATGAGTTTGCAAAGATCATTGTATAAAGCTGAATACCACTGAGCATTATTGCCCCAAGAAAACATCCTCTACAGCAGTTGAGTTACAGATACCACAGAAAGATTACTTGTGCTGGGATGTGTTAATGCAGCAGGCACCTTTAAGTGTAAAGTTGCTGTGGTCTTCAAAAGCCTACATCCTCACTGTTTTAAAAGTGTTAATATGTTATCAATACAATATTATACTAACAAAAGCACATGGATCACAAAAGACATTTTTTTCTGCTTGATTTAACAAACACCTCATGCTCGTAACAGAGAATAAGGTGAGGATGCCAAGTGCAATATTTCATTATTCCTAGAACATTATTCTGTCTCTTTCTTGTCAAGCATCTGGCAAAAATAATGTTTATGCACTGCACTTAATCACAAAGTGATGTCATTTATTTAAGCAATAAACAAAGGATCCTTAGATCACTGAAAACTAAATATAAAGACACGTTCTTGAACAGTATATTGGAGCAGTGAATAGAGGTGTGGATGTGATAAATATCCAAAAAGAAATTACTGAGAATGATGCTATATGTGCAATGGCAAATGCACGGGATTGAATAACTGAAGACATTCTTAAGCAAGTCTGATATACTCTCTAGTCTACCACTAATCACAGTGACAATGTTAGATCTCCTTACTTCTGCAGAAAGTATACTGTCAGAATCCATCAACAAGCAGAAGGAAGTGGATATTGAACCAGTTTTTAATATAAATAATGATACTAAAGAGGCGAGCTGGCAGAATCATTACCGTGCCAGACAAAATGCTTAGCATTTCTTCTGAATTTATGTTCTAAGTTCAACTGTTGCCAGGGTCAACTTTGCCTTTCGTCCTTTCAGAGTCAATAAAATAAGAAGCAGTTGAGAACTGGGGTTGATGTAATTGACTTAACCCACCCCACTTGAAACTGCTGGCCCTGTGTCAAAGTTTGAAACCAATATAATTAATGAAACTATGGCACCAAGCTGGTAGAATCATTAGCATACCAGGGAAAATGCTTAGCAACATTCTATTTGTTTTTATGTTCTGTGTTTGAATTCCACTGATGTTGAAGTAACAGATTTACTCCCACCCCAAAATTTGAAACTAATATTAAAAATGACACTCCAGTTGTTCAAACTGTGACCAATGATGAAAGAAGTTTGTAAGCAATAATCTTCTTCATCAATGAATATGACACGAAGAAAACAATGGAAAAGTTGCTCGTAGATAACATGGTGAAAATATGTAATGAACTTATTGAAGTACTAGAGCAGCAAGAATTTGTTACAGAAAAAAATCACGACAGTGAATAAGATAAAAGAGAAACTGCTATGAAAGAAATCTTTGTTAGAGAAGTAGATGTCAGCCGAAGGTTCATCATAAAAAGCCATCAAACACAGTGCTACCGCATACTTAGAGTATCTGTTTCCAGTTTTCTCAACCACCTCTGATTTTCATTCTTGGTACATAGAAAATATTATTTTTACACGAAATCAGAATTCTAGCTGGACTTAAATGCAATCCATGTGTGTAACAAGACTACTGGTAGTGCAATCATTGCACAACAAAAGAAAAAACTTTTTACCAGTTTTCACTGCATTTTCATGTAAACAAGTTCCATACTTGTACATAACATAACCTGTCATTCAAAATACATCGTAGGAGGAGACAAAAGGCTCATTGAGCTTTCTCACAATGATGCCATCCCCTCTGACTTAAGGTTACTATGCATGATTTGGCTATAAAGTTTGGTGCTGCATTTATCTTTAATTTATAAGCAGTAATCATAATCTTTTTCTGGTACAGAGGGAGTAAATACTATACAAAGCGTTGCTTTTATGAAACCTGTATTTCAAATCTACATATAAATCCATGTGAACCAAACATGACCAGCGTCGTTACCTGCAAAATGTCTATCTAATATCATTAGAAATTTTATTAATTTCCTAAAAAGTATATAAAAACTTTCACGGTATATGGGCTGGAGTCCCGTCACCAAGCTGTTCCGTTTTAAATATTTAAAAACAAAACCACTTCGAAATCTGATAATATCTGAAATCCTGAAAACCAAGTTCCAAGCATTTCGGATGCAGGATTCTCAACTTATATCTATGCGATTTCTTTTATGTGATTTTATAGCAGACTGGAAATGTAAGGGAGGTAAATCTAGTCGCACTATTTTTTTTAATGGCTGAAGAAAATGCAAGGGAAATAAATCTATCCAAACTTATTTTACAGTCCATTTCGAGCATATTTACAGAATTGTCCTGTAAATATACTAGAAAGCTACAGGGTGTTCAAACTAAATTTTACGATTTTTTATATCTCCCTTTTCAGGAACAGCTTGATGTATTCGTTAACAGCGTTGGAGGGCATAAAGATTAAAATTATAGTTGAGAAAAAGTTAGCTGACATGGAGGACTGGAAGCCATCTGAAAACTGGAAAAAGAGTTACCTGTATCATCATCATCATCATCATCGTTTAACGTCCGCTTTCCATGCTAGCATGGGTTGGACGATTTGACTGAGGACTGGTGAAACCGGATGGCAACACCAGGCTCCAGTCTGATTCATGATGATTATACCGGGAATCAAAATGCCGACATCATAACTTCTGTTCAATGCTATGCGAACACTGTAAAGGCTGGAAAGTGTGATATGGACTGCTCCAACAGAGGCTACGAAGACGTGGCCAGCAGAAAGAGACACAACAGGCGTTTTGACTGTTTCCACATGCCAGAATTCATCCAATAACTGCAGGGCAATGTGATGGAAGATCCAAGCAAGGGAATCCAGGCTTTGGAGAGAGAGAGAGAGAGAGAGAGAGAGAGAGAGAGAGAAAGAGATGGGTGTAGGAGTCGCTACCATGACGCTGGCCTTGGATGTGGGCCTTCGCTACCACTCGTACAAGAGGGCCATATGTGTAGCAGCAGGATTTCACAGAAGTGGGTGTCGGAGAATTTTTATGACTTTACCAGCCCTCAGTTCTGGCCTCCTAATTTCCTCGATTGTATCCCATGGATTACTGTGTAAGGGAGCACAGTTGTGAAAGACACCAATCGTTCCACCTGCAACACCAAGGCTGATCTGGTGGCCAAGATCAGGGAGGTGTTTGAAGATCTTCCCAGGGACACAAGGAGGAACGCACACACCAGGTTCCAGAGCTGTCTGACTACTGTGGTAGAAGCGGAGTAAGGCCACTTTGAGCAAACTGTGATTTTCTACCATAATTTGGTTGATATTTTTCAGTTTCGTAAAATACTTTTATTTTTAGATGAGATATTGTTTTCTTTTCCTTTATGTAAACTGTCAAATTTAGCCCGAACACCTTGCATAGTCATCACAGAAAGCTTTAATAAAAATACTACTGTCAGTGGAAGTTAAACGAAGCCCCGAGGTTGAATTGATAAAGTTTTGTAAGAAGTGTATGGCTCACAGATCCAGAGGCCAAGCCTCAAGGAAAAGTACATGCGCCAACAGAAAAATTGATTATATGAAGCCCCCAGTGAGAAATGAACTCATAACTGAAAAATACCTGTCAATTTTATTGTGGTTAGTTCATTGAACTTTTGGCCATTAAGTGCTTTGACTACAGAAATAATGCAGTTCCAGTAACATTGGGGCTTCAGTACCTTGTATTTGTTCAGTTTTGTTTTATCATTTTTTTTTTTTTTTACATAATCAGATGTACGCATTCATATGTAAATATCTATGAATATCAGTTACTACGCATTACGAAATGAAGAAAAAAAAATACAAGGGAGACAAATCTAGGAGGATTAATTTTTTTTTTCCACCTTTAAATGTAAATACAGGTCCGCATGAACACTTTCCAGGCATGGAAACAAAACTCCCCAAAATTTTCAGCCCAAGGTGGTGAACTATTTTTGTATTTTTTTTCTTCTTCTCGCTATTATGTATATATTTAAGCATAAATAAAACTGCCCTGAGTATTGTTGAAATATATAAATATATATAAAAAAAACTACAACTACAAAGAACAGAATATAGCAGACTTATATGATCATTATAGGCTATACAGAAAGCACACTGTTGAGTATCTTCACAACAAAACAAAACTGAACAATATGAAGGCCATATGGAGACAGTTTGCTGCTGTTCCAAACTCTGTCAACTACTAACGGCGGTGACTTGGCAGAATCGTTAGCACGCCGGGCAAAACTTTAAGCGGCATTTTGTCCATCTCCACGCTCTGAATTCAAATTCCGCCGAGGTTGACTTAGCCTTTCATCCTTTCAGGCCGATGAAATAAGTACGGGGTCGATGTAATCGACTGTCCCTCTCCCCCCAAATGGCCTTGTGCTTATAATAGAAAGGATTATGTAGAAATCATCCCCAAACAATAGGGCTTTCCTATAAGTAGGTTATCTCCCTTGGCTAGGCGGCGCTCCATGTAGATAATTAAACTTCCGGAGGCTACCCACGCCATTGTTATTGTTTTACGTCTTATCATGGATATAAAGCAGCTTGATGATTCAGCTATCGAAGTACTTACTGTGCCTGAGTTAAAGAAATATTTAAGATTATATGGACAGTATGTTACTGGAAGAAAGGCGGACTTGACTGAAAGGTTGAAAGGAATAAAAATTCTGTCGATGAAGAATGTCAACAAAGTAAATTCATCGGACGATAAGTCTGAAGTATCGGACGATACTTCAGACAGGAATAAGCAGAAGCTTATATCCCCTCTCGGTGAAGTATTGCCTGATCTAAAGATCTTTGTAAGTTGCCGAATTTCACAGATAATGACATAATTACCTCGTGCTACGGATGAAAGCAAAGCAACAGTTAAGAGTGGCATATTTTACCACGACAGACACGTACACAGCATCGAATACAACGATGTGAGTGAAAGCTGCTCTCACTGTATTGTCCGGTGTCTGGTAATCCCTTCGATACCGACATCAAACCAAAAAAAGAATAGTGACCACAGAGTGTGGGTAATTATGTCAAATGTCACTGGCAATGTGCATTCAGCTGATTGCAACTGTTAAAGCAAGTCACTGAGCATGCGTACATGTCATACGGGAGAGTTCCAATCAGGGGTGGATAACACCTTATAGGAAAGCCCTATAATCAATGAAGAAACCTTTACGAGGTTGTTCGGATTGCTAGAAATAGCAGTCAAATCTCTTTCCAATTACAACCTCCCATCTTTAAAAAAGGACACACTGGATAAAGTAGTCTGGGGTATATTGTGTTTGAATAAAAGATGGAATGGTCATAGCTGGAGTGGCTTTGATTATAGGCCTGCTCAATAAAAGCTGATTCTAGGAAATGAAGAACATTAATGCCAAACCACATCCTAAAAACATTATTTTAGCCATCACTCAGTCCAAGACAGAAAACAAAGTTACACACAAAAATAGCAGCAGCCTCAATAAAGTCAGAAACTCCAAGTGTCTTTGCTAGGTTATAAACCACCAGAGACAACAGCAAATGTCAGGCTTCAAGTAAATACAACTTGCCCACCTTCACTGTGGCGACCTGCCAATTCTACAGGTGTACAGGAAGACTGAATAGAAGAAGACACAAAAAAAGTCATATAACCAAACTGCAATGTTGTACCCATACAATTAAACCATTGTATGTTGGAATGTGATTTTCCCCCTTTTTCCTTTTTTCAAATTGTTTTAGACATCACAGCTAAGGGCATGCTGGAGCACAACTTTAGTGTGTTCTCTCAGCAAAATGAAAGTATATCTGAAACAGGATTTGTGAAGCAATACCTAGTTGTTTGAGTGATTACCTATTTGTTGTAAGCTTGCTCAATAAGGTTTGAAGGTGAGATACTATTAGAATGACGACAGAGATATAGGATTAAAGATGTCTAAGTGTAGTTTAGAGAGAGAGTCCAGTATATGACTGGTACTCTGACTATTTCTCTTGAAATTGGTCACACTGAGTTGTGAGAAAGGGTGAATGGAAGAGTTAGCAACCTCTTCCCATAGAAAATTAATATGTTACTGGAACCATCCAAAGATAGAGTGATGTACAGAACAGCACAGCATCATTATTGTACATAGATGCTAACATACAGATACATACACACAAACACATAGCTGTGTGGTTAAGAAGCTTGCTTCCTAATCATGTGGTCATGGGTTCAATCCCACTGTGCAGCACCTTGGGCAAATGTCTTTTACCTATTGCTCCAAGCCATCAAGGCTCATTCCTTGGTCCGCTTCTATTTATCACAATCTTACAGGCCATCCACACAGGAGTTTGACTGGTTGTCCATGGGAAACTTCAGTAGGCTAGTTCTCATAAGTAAATCTATAGTAGAACTAGGGAAGAAATTCCAGGCATGGAAACAAAACTTAGAATAAATAACCTTAATGAAAACTTAGTAGCAACTAAGGTGTTTGTATCAGTAGGATAGAAGACAGGTTGTCAATGGTCTTGCTTGATATTCAGAAAAGGAGTTGATAGGAATTCTATATGCTGTACCCAATATAAGCTATGGAGACAAGAGGTGTACTGGAACCATAAATAGGCTAATAGAGAAGACAAGCTCTTGCATGTAGCAGATGCACTGAAGCATACAAACTAAGAGTACATCAGAAGCAAGTCCTCTTAACTGTTGACTGACTAACTAGAAGTAGTTGTTAGCTTCAGTTATCTAGGTGACAAAATAAGTAGGGAAGGTGGTGGTTCAGCAGAAAGAAGAGTGACAGGTTGGGAAAAATTCAGGAAGTTATTACTTCTGATCGTAACAAAAGTTCATCCCTGTCATGGGGAAGGATGGATTGTATGATGCTTATGTAAGAACTGTGATGCATGGTAGTGAGACATGGGCCTTGAAGGTAGAAGACTAACAAGGACTAGAAAGAAATGGGACAAGCATGCTCTGATGGATGTATATAATAATAGTGCGCATGAACCAAACTACATCTCTTCGTTATGCACTGTGTTTGTTTCTCCCGCCAACTCTTGTAGCCCAACACCACTCTGTCATCTTTTTCTCCTGTCCTTCTTGCTACCAACTGTATCATTGCTATCCTGTCACTCCCATATATAATCGTGCTCCACCACTCACTGCATCCCTCTTTTCCTTCTCCTCTCTCCCTTTGCACTCTTGTGAACTTCTGGCTCATACACTCTGACAAATCCTCTACCACTACATTTACATTCCCCTTCTTTGTACCTTGGGAGTATGCCCTGGCTCATCACCACCATTTCTCTCTCTCTCTCTCTCTCTCTCTCTTTCCAACTAGAGTAACCATGTATCTCCTGTACAAGACATCTGTTTCTGTCCCGCTGTCAAAGTTTAACCTCATCACCTGGCACAAAGCCACCTCTCTCAATATCATTCTCCCTTTCAGTTGTAGGATCTTTGTCTTGCAAGTTACCTGCTAACCTCGCCAATGTTGGTGCCACATAAAAAGCATCCAGCACACTCTGCAAAAGTGGTTGATGTTAAGAAAAGCATACAACCATAGAAACCATGCTGAAGCAGACAGTAGAGCTTGGCACAATCTTCAGGTTTTCCAGCTCCTATCAAATCATCCAATCCATGTCAGTACGGAAGGAGGACATTAAATGATGACAATGATGAATGCAGGAGTAAAAATGAGCTGAGAGTAGAAAATTAATGTAAGAGGAATTGGGTGTATGTATAGGAGAGAAGGCTGCACTGGAATGGGCATGTGATGCATATGGAGGATTTGACTACTGTATCAGGAAGTGTCAAGTGCTCCAAGTTAATGGTAATTTGGAAATGAGAGAGAGAGAAAAAATTTGGGATAAAGTGGCAAATGCTGACCTGAAGATACTGCATTTTACAAAGATGACAAAGAACTGCACAGCACTGCAAAAGACCCAATTATCCATGGCAAAATGTACCTTGACACAAAGATGTCATTTAGAGGCTGAGATGTTTTTATCTTGCTTAGCCTAACTTACTGCTCTTTTCACCTTGTGTCCTTAAACCTTACACTCTGCCTTTATTTTCCCCGCTCCTCTTTATCATTTAGAGTCCTCCATCTCTCATTTCCCCACCACCTGTGCAGGCAGCATCATCCTCATTACTGACTCCTGAGTCCTACGTATAAGAGACTACACAGGCCCACTGTCATCCACCTACACAATACACTCCAACTTTGCTCTTCTGAACTATCAGAATTCACTTTTCCACCTCTGGAGCACTTCTTTTACTACACATTACCAACCTTTGCCTCATCACCCTTGTTCCCCTCTGCTATTGCCAACTATTACCCTACTGATTCCACCCCAAATAACCCTGCCTTTTCCATCGTAGATTTGTTCCTTTCGTTCACTCTTTCTGGTCCTTCTGATGCCATTGTTCTCTTTCTTCCCAATTCCCCATATGAGCCACCTGAGCAAATGTACACGCCCTAAGTTATTGAGTCCTTTTTACACATAAACACTAACCCCCCACCCCTCGCAACCCCATATTTTTAGCCTTTCTGTTGCCATCAGTTTCTCCATACCTTCAACCTTGATCTACATGCCTTAGGTTGCAGAGCACTCTTTACTTTTGCGATGCACAAAGTAATCTTCTGTGCTGATGCCTTGAGAGAACCTATCCATCTACAATGTATGTAGAGGGAGTGCTGATACAGTCTCGTATTAGTGCCACAGAAAATGCACATTAAAGTGGTTGACAACTGAACAGAGAAAGCATATGGCTGTGAGGTACCTTTAGTCTTCTCTTTACTATTACTGCATTGAAAAAAATATGCCCAGTACAGTGTATAAAGTGGTTGGCAATAGGAAGGGTGCCCAGCTGTAGAAACTAAGTCAAATGACATGTACAAGTACCAGTCTATGAGAGCAGCAGCTGTCAATAAGAAATGAAGACTGTGATGACCTGTTCAACCCATGTCAGCATAGAAAGTGATGTAAAATGATGATGATGATATATCATATTACACACACACACACACACGTATGTTTATATGGCTGTGTGCTTAAGAAGTTCACTTTACAGCCTCATGATTTTGGGTTCAGTCTCACTACGCAGCACCTTGGACAAGTGTCTTCTGCTATAGTGTGTTTGTCCCCCTCCACATCACCACCTGACAACCAGTGTTGGTTTGCTTACATCCATGAAAACTAGCAGTTCAGCAAAAAAAGACTGATAGAATGAGTGCCAAACTTAAAAAAATAAGTACTGGAGTCGATCCCCTTGACTAAAACTCTTGAAAGCAGTACCTCAGGATGGTCACAGTCCAATGACTGAAACAAGATATATATATATATATATATATATATATATATATATATATATATATATATATGAAGACGATCATACTGAAGAGTTGTGGATAATTACCTAAGTAATTATGTAAGTGGTGACAACAAAACCATGATTAATTTTTATATTTTGTATCTTTTCATTTGTCTTGCTCGCTTACGTTCTGGTGTTTGCTGAATTTTCTTGAGAACAATCTTTTCTTAGTGGTCAGACCATAGGTGGTCTGACTTCTCGAAAATGGATGTCCACTTAGTGGTCATCCCTCTTATATGTATGTAATATAATTTTTCTGAATCTTCAGATTTTTGCAATTTGCTAGACCACTGGTTTTAAATTGATATTAATCAAATTAATATTCAATTTTTCACCCTTATTATTTAAATTATATATATATATATATATATATATATATATATATATATATACACACATACATACCAGAACTTTTACCCACAGCATGTATCTTTGGTGGAGATTTCATTTCACATTTTCGCTGTTTATTTACAAACAGGCAATCTGGATATTCTGTAAACAGAAGAGAAGAATTATTAAAGCTGGTATTATCTTTTTATGCTTTAGTTCTATTTTTCCACAGCGACATAATTACTAAGCTTGTTTGAACGTACACACACTGTGAGAGCAAAATATTTTATGGCTAGATTACTGTTAACCGTTCAACCATAACAAGAGTGGAACTCAGGTTGGAAGGCTTTTTGCTTTATTAGTTAGTTATTTAGCCCCAGGTCAGTCCTGGTCTAGCAGACCTGTGATCAAAGGCATTTAAACAGTAACCATCTTGCCTTTTTATGTATAAATATGTACATTGTTCAATGTGTCCAATAATTTTTTCTTAACCCTTTCATATTCAAATTACTGTTTCAAACATAATGCTTATGTATTCACATTATTTCAAATTGATCATGTACTATTTCATAGCTGGGAGATTTTAAGTATGTCATTGTTTATTTTTAAATATTACTCTGTAGGGTAGGCGTCAAAGGCCAGATATGAATCAGTTTGAAGATAAAACTGGTAGAATATTTTGGCCAGATATGACCAGTTTGAATACTAAAGGGTTAAGTGAGTAGGTATAACTTGAGAGATACATGGCTCCTATTTCTAGTGTCTTGACCAAACTTGTAGAGAGTTGTTGTTTAGTCCCAAGTTATCTCTGATTGAAGAGAACTATGATCACAGGTATTCCAACCATGACAATCCCATCTCTTATAATTATTCTTGACTACATTATCGAATGTCTTCTTTTATTTAAGATGATAAGGTATAAGTTGAGGGAGATTTGGCTGCTATTTCTAGCAGGCTGAGTGACTATGTTACAGGCTGATTCATCGTCTTAGTGGTTAGTAGCAAGGAAAGGAATTAGTGCCAGCAGCACTTTTAAAGCTGCTTAGAATTGAGGTCAGAGAGATAATTTTGGTTTGGTATTATTGATAATATTGTTTGATGTACAGTCTAAATTTTTTCCAGGAGGAAAAATATAGGCAAGGACCAATGAAACTTGATAGGGCATTTCAATTTACTAGAAATAGCAACCAAATTCTCCTCAAACAATACCTTACCATTAAAAAAATGAAAGAAAAACTTGTTTAATGTATCCTTCGGTACATTAGACAATAATATATGCTGAAGTTAAGATGACATAGTCATGGCTGGAAAGCAAAACAGCAAAGAGAGAATTCCAGATGAGTGCAGTTCTGAGCAGAGTGGATGTAACAATGAGAAGAGGAGTAGATGGTGTATTACATATATTTAAGTAAGAGTTACACAAAATCTGGGAGTTCAGAGGAGCAGATACAGCTCTAGTTTCAACAGAAAAGACAGAAAGAGAGAACTTTAAATACAATTGTCCAACCCATGCTAGCATGGAAAGCGGACGTTAAACGACGATGATGATGATGATGATGAAATCAATGGTATGGATTAAAACAAATCAAGTAAGTATTGATGAACTGAAAGTTATACACATAAAATTCTTAACAGACTGAAATTTCCCTATGACTTGGAGAAAGAAAATAGGAAGTGGAAACTGTGAGAGACTCAAAGAAAAGGGATAATTTTAAGATACTACATATGTGTGTGCGTGTGTGTGTATGTATACATCTCTCTCTCCATATTTGTGGCTGGTGATTTCAATGGATATGTGGGACAGCATGCAGGGGGCTTCCATGGCGTACATGGAGGCTATGGCTTTGGTTCCCGCAATGAGGAGGGAACCAGACTGCTGGAGTTCTGTAATGCAAATGATCTTATGGTTTGCAATACCAACTTCAGGAAACCTGCCTGTCACCTAGTCACCTACTGTTCTGGCAGACACACTAGCCAAATTGACTATATCCTCGCCAGAAAAAGAGAAAGAGGACTGCTTATAAATGCCAAAACCTTCCCACGCGAAGAATGTACCCCTCAACACAGATTAGTAGTTAGCGGCTTCGGGATCGGGGCTAAATGGATGCCCAGAAGTAGACTAGCTTGGAGGAGAAGGGTCTGGAAGCTTAAAGATCCTGCAAATGGACAGAAATTTTGAGATGTGTTACTTGAAGCCTTCGACGAAATAGAAGAGGATATCGCATCACATAATGTGGAAGACAATTGGAGGTTTCTATAGGACCACCTGCTGAGGGCCACTGACCAGATCTGTGGATGGTGTAAAGTCCTCTCTCGACCCAAAGTAACGTGTTGTTGACAGGGATACTAGACAAAAGAAACGTGCTTGGAAGAATGGAGGTAGCAAGGAATTGTATCAGACTGCCAGAAGGGAAGCTAGGAGACAGGTTTATTTAGCCAGAGGGGAAGCAGATAAGAAAACATTTGTCAGTGTTCTGCACCATGAGGACCAAAGACTTGAAGTATTTCGTGTTGCAAGACAGTGTGTGAGAGAGAATTGTGATGTCGTAAGAGAGAAATGTGTCCGCATGGATGATGGCTCGCTTGCACTAAGCGAGGCTGCAAAGAGAGAGGTTTGGAGACGTCACTATGAAAGGTTGCTTAATAAAGAGAATGAATGGGAGAAAGAGAGTCTGCCTAATGTCAACCCAAACAGAGGGACCAGCTATCCTAATTGACAGTACCTTGGTAGATAAAGCAATCAAGAGTATGAAGACAGGGAAAGCCCCGGCCCATCAGGAATCACTGCAGAGATGCTCAAAATATCTGGTAGTCTCGGCTATAGCCTAGTCACCCGTATAGTTAACCAGGTAATACACGAAGGAGTCATACCCAATGACTGGTGTAGCAGCACCATAGTCAACTGCTACAAAAGTAAAGGTGACGCTTTAGATACAAAAAATTACAGTGGTATCAAGTTGTTGGACCAGGTAATGAAGGTCACGGAGAGGGTCAGCTTAGATGAGATGCAGTTTGGATTCGTTCCAGGGAAAAGCACCACTGATGCTATATTTCTGGTAAGACAGCTGCAGGAGAAATACCTAGCGAAAGATAAACCTCTGTATCTGGCTTTCGTTGACATGGAGAAAACCTTTGACAGGGTCTCCCGATCCCTTACTTGATGGTCAATGAGGAAACTAGGGATAGATGAATGGTTAGTGAGTACAGTGAAGAATTCTAGGTAGAGGTAGGGGTCCACCAAGGTTCAGTCCCCATCCCCCTCCTATTTATCATAATCCTTCAGGCAATAATACAGGAATTCAAGACAGGCTGCCCCTGGGAGCTCCTCTATGCTGATGACCTTGCTCTAATTGCTGAGTCACTATCAGAACTAGAGGAGAAGTTTCAGGTGTGGAAGCAGGGACTAGAATCGAAGGGCCTTAGAGTCAACCTAGCTAAAACCAAAGTCCTAATAAGTAAAAAGGTAGACACACCACAAACCTCTTCAGGTAGATGGCCCTGCTCGATCTGTAGAAAAGGTGTAGGTAGAAACTCTATAAGATGTACCCAGTGTAAGCTATGGACACATAAGAGGTGCAGCAATATCAAAGGAAGGCTAACTAGGAAGATAGTTTTTGTATGTGGCAGATGTTCAGGAGCAATAAACACTGGAAATGTGCAGAGAACAACTTCTGCCACATTCCAGGGAGAACAACTAGAAGTAGTTGATAGCTTCTGTTACCTAGGTGACCAAGTCAATAGCAGGGAAGGGTGCGCTGAAAGTGCATAACATATGAATTCCATAACATATGAGTGGGTGCTGTAAAATTCCTGGCTTTAAGGGTATTGCAAAGATCGGAGACCTAGTCTTCTGAGTTCTTTTACAGGGACTGAAGGACTGCTGCAATAAGTGTGTGACTCTGAGAGGGGCATATGTTGGATAAAATCACTATAAACAAATCATTTGTGTGGTTGTTCAGTAAAAAATTGTTGAACCCTCATACGTCGTCAAATTTTGGGAGAGTCCATCGTCGTCATTTAACGTCCGCTGTCCATGCTAGCATGGGTTGGACGATTTGACTGAGGACTGGTGAAACCAGATGGCTACACCAGGCTCCAATTTGATTTGGCAGAGTTTCTACAGCTGGATGCCCTTCCTAACGCCAACCACTAGGAAGGGCATCCACACTGTCTTCAATCAATCGTGATTTATTTTGTAGCTTTGAGATTCTGATGATATGCTTGTTTATTTGTAGAATGATATTGTAGGGTAGATGTGAGAGATCAGATCTGTCCTATTTGAACATAAAACAGGTAGAATATTTAGGTCACATATGGCTGGTTTAAATGCTAAAGGGTTAAGACGATAAAGTGTGATTTGATAGAGAGATTTTGTGTCTATTTTTAGCAGACTACGTGACCACATAGAGGCTTCATTGGACACATAAGTTACATGTGGTCTTAACTGTAGCCATGAATTGTAACCCCTTAAGCTCTGTTGTTGTTTATCACTAGATCAGCCTCAGCTGAGCACATCTATGATCAAAGACATCTTGTGTATGACCATTCCATCTTTAATTTATTTGTATCTGGAAATATGAAATACGATGTGGCTTTTCCTTTCTTTCACAATGTGATTTGAATATTTGATAACTATGTCTAGCAGGTCAACAGCCTCACAGAGTTTCTCATAGTCTACTACAGTTATTGTCAATGTTGGCAGAGGTAGTTGGCTACAATATTAGAGGTAGTGGTAGTAATGTTATTGTAAATTTAAAATGTTTGGTGGCTGATTGATGCAACTGAGTTCACAGTCATAGTGTATATGCCTTAACCAAACAAGTTTTCCAGGTGGAAAGGGTGGGGTGATATTGCTAAAAGTAAATGGGTCAGTCTTTATTCATGTAGTATTATAAACACATAAACTATAAATGGAAACATTAACTTTTCAAAATCATCTGTTGCTTTGCATGTGGTAGGGGAGGTATATGAGATAGATAAATAGACAGAGAGAGAGAGAAAGAGAGAGAGAGAGAAAGAGAGAGAGAAAGAGAGGGAATGTATGTATGTGAGTGTGTGTGTATGAGTGCACTTGCAAGGCTGTGTTACTGACAAACAGCAGGGCAATGATGGCCCAACAATATTCAGGCTTGCCCTCATTGGCTATAAATATATTTGAATGCTTCAGTGTATAAAAGCAGAGTGGTTATTGAATCTATTCCCTTCAACAGAAATATGGTAAGCCAGCCCGAAGCCAGTGATTGAACCTCTACATGAAATGGTAGCTAAATTTTCCTCAAACCACATCATACTGCTTTTGAAAACAAAAAGATATTGGATAATGGGTTTCTGGGTGTACTGTGCCAAGGAGGAAGATGAGATGTTCACATCTGAAATACTTTTTATCATACATAGGTCAGTTTGATTTAGAGCTGACTCGGAGTTAAGTAACATCAATAACCTAAGACTTCTGCCCCACCATACAACTATGAATTAGCAGTCAGACAAAAAAATATACATCAAATGGAGAGGCTTGTATAATTGTTAGAACTGCCAGAAATAGAAGCAAAAAAAAAAAAAAAATAAGGATAGCCACAGCAGAAGAGTGTTTGGCCAAAGTTCTACATGTTCACTTCACAGCTGATTAATAGTTAAACAATAATAGCAACGGTTGCTACCAATGACAGCAGCAGCGGTGCAGTGGTGACAGCAGCATCTTCACCATCTCTGCCACTATCGTGAAAAATGATCTAAAGGACAATTTATCAAGATTGCAGAAATACTTGTCTATTTGTTGCTTGCTTTAAGAGTCGCTTAGAAATAGATGATGTACAGAGACTATAAAATCTACACTTTGCAACAAATACTATGAAAAAAAGAAAAAAAAAAATTGCTTTGGCTGAATGCTGGCCACTGCAATTAAATGATGATAATTAGACTGAATAGACTTGAAACAGTTTTGACTATAACTTGGTCAATATGAGTGTGTGTGTGTGTGTGTGCACGCAGGTGTATGTGTGTTACATATGTATATATATATATATATATATATATATATATATATATATATATATATATATATAATAAATATGTATATGTATATACATATACGTATAATGATAAGTGCCAATGCATGAAACTCTCGGACCTTGAGTCACTCTGTCACTTCCGCTTAATATTTATATATTCATATATATATATGTATATATATATATATATATATATATATATATATATATATATCTTTTACTTGTTTAAAATAGTAGACTGCGGCCATGCTGGGGCACCGCCTTGAAGAATTTTTAGTCAAATGAATCAAACCCAGTACTTTTTGCTTTTAAGCCTAGTACTTACTCTATTGTTCTCTTTTGTTGAACTGCTAAGTTACAGGGACATAAACACACTAACACCAATTGTCAAGCAGTGGAGCAGAGGGGACAGACACAAAGACACACACACACACATATATATATACACACATATATATACACAATAAGCTTCTTCTATATTCTGTTTACCCAGTCCATTCATGAGGCTTTGGTCAGCCTAAGGCAACAGAAGACATTTGCTCAAGGTGCCACAGTGGGACTGAACCCAAGACCATGTAATTGGGAAGCAAACTTCTTACCACACAACCTCATCTGCATCATCATCATCATCATCATCGTTTAACGTCCGCTTTCCATGCTAGCATGGGTTGGACGATTTGACTGAGGACTGGTGAAACCGGATGGCAACACCAGGCTCCAGTCTGATTTGGCAGAGTTTCTACAGCTGGATGCCCTTCCTAACGCCAACCACTCAGAGAGTGTAGTGGGTGCTTTTACGTGTCACCCGCACGAAAACGGCCACGCTCGAAATGGTGTCTTTTATGTGCCACCCGCACAAGCCAGTCCAGGGGCACTGGCAACGATCTCGCTCGAAAATCCTACAGGAGCCAGTCAGGCGGTACTGGCAACGGCCACGCTCAAAATGGTGCATCTCATGTGCCACCCGCACAAGAACCAGTCCAGGGGCACTGGCAACGATCTTACTTGGCTTGCCGGGTCTTCTCACGCACAGCCCATTTCCAAAGGTCTCGGTCCGTAGTCATCGCCTCGGTGAGGCCCAATGTACGAAGGTCTTGCCTCACCACCTCAGCCCAGGTCTTCCTGGGCCTACCTCTTCCACGGGTTCCCTCAACTGTTAGGGTGTGGCACTTTTTCACGCAGCTATCCTCCTCCATTCTCACCACATGTCCATACCAGCGCAATCGTCTCTCTTGCACGCCACAACTGATGCTTCTAATGTTCAGCTTTTCTCTCAAGATACTTACACTCTGACGGGTATTCACATTGACATTACACATCCAACGGAGCATACTGGCTTCATTCCTTGCGAGCTTACGTATGTCCTCAGCAGTTACAGCCCATGTTTCACTGCCATGTAGCATGGTTGTTCGTACGCATGCGTCATACAGTCTGCCTTTTACTCTGAGTGAGAGTCCCTTTGTCGCCAGCAGGGGTAAGAGCTCTCTAAACTTTGCCCAGGCTATTCTTATTCTAGCAGCTACACTTTCAGCGCACCCACCCCCACTACTAACTTGGTCGCCCAGATAGCGGAAGCTATCGACTACCTCTAGTTTTTCACCCTGGAATGAGATAGAAGTTGTTTCCTGTTTGTTTGCAGTCTTTATTGCACCTGAACATCTGCCACAAACAAAAACTAACTTGCTAGTTAACCTGCCTTTGATGTTGCTGCACCTCTTATGTGTCCATAGCTTGCACCGGGTACATCTTATAGAGTTACTACCTACTCCTTTTCTACATACTGAGCAGGGCCATCTACCTGAAGGGGTTTGTGTTTTATCTACCTTCCTACTTATTAGGATTTTGGTTTTAGCTAGGTTGACTCTAAGGCCCTTCAATTCTAGACCTTGCTTCCACACCTGAAACTTCTCCTCTAGTTCTGATAGTGACTCCGCAATTAGGGCAAGGTCATCAGCATAGAGGAGCTCCCAGGGGCAACCTGTCTTGAACTCCTCTGTGATTGCCTGGAGGACTATGGTAAATAATAGGGGGCTGAGGACGGAACCTTGGTGGACCCCTACCTCTACCCGGAATTCATTGCTGTACTCATTTCCAACCCTCACCTTACTGGCCGCATCTCTGTACATGGCTCGCACAGCTCTCACTAGCCATTCTTCTATCCCAAGTTTCCTCATTGACCACCAGATATATATGCATCTATATATAAAACAATACATATAAAAAAATATATATCATCATCATCATCATCATCTAGTGTCCATTTGTCTATGCTTCCTGGGTCTACCTCTACCGCAGATTCCCTCCACAGTTAGAGATTGGCACTTCTTTACACAGCTGTCCATGTAAATGTGCATCACATGACCATACCAGTGCAGTTGTCTCTCTTGCCTAACTTTTCTCCCAAGATGCTTACACTCTGTCAAACATGCACACTGACATTGCACATCCAGCGAAGCATACTGGCTTCATTTCTTTCAAGCCTAAACATGTTCTCGGCTAAAGAATAATGCTTTATGTTTTTTTAATGACTTCTTCATTTGTAATTTTCTTTACAATGTATTTTAACCTCTGTTAACATGCATATGTGGTGAATGTTATAGTTTATTTAGGAGAAAGGAAATATATGATATTCATAGATTGCTGGAAACCTACAGGGAATCAAATTGTTCCAACCTGGACAAGAAACCAGATGGATTTACTCTTTTCTTTTCAGATGTAACTTTTTCTATTATTATTTCACTTTCTCTTCCTCTCTTCCCAATGCCTGTGTATCTGTTCCTTCTTTCTTTCACTCCAACCTTTCTATGTATGTCATTATTTTTTGTGTTATATCATCTAAAAGAAACTTGAAATATATACGTGGTGATAAATTTTTCAATTCCTAGTGTCATGTTCAGTTACTGACAGGTAAAAAATTCAATGTATAGTATAGATGTTTCTGGGCTTTTTTCTAACCACTATAAATAGCTTTGTTTACATTTTGAAAATATGTCCTCTAAGTGACCAACAGGAGTTGTCAATTTGAATCCAGTCTTTTTGATGGCCTGCCTAACCAGTTAGGTATGTGTTGATTTCGTACTACAGCTCACCACACCATGTCTAATGGAATCATAGATGATTTTCACTAACAGCAGAACTGGAGAAGAATAACACTACTCTCTTTAAAGCCATGGAGCATGTCATCATTGAGAGAATACAGAGAGGAGTAGATCAGGCACTCAGGAAAGAGCAGGATGGATTGTACAAAAAAAAAAAAAAGCACAACCAAGCAAATATTCATCCCCAGAAATATTTTAGAGTAAGTCTAGGAGTGGAGAGCAACATCGTATGTTCACTTCATTGATTTGAAAACGTCTTTGGCTTAGTCCACCACAAAGGATTGTGGAAAGTAATGAGACCAGATGGCATTCCTGATAAGCTGACAAGAATGGTGTAGGTCATGTACAATGACTTAGAGTGCACAGTAATGGACAGATTGGGCCTAGACAAGATGGTTTAAGGTTACAACTGAAGTCAAGCAGGGATGTGTTATGTTAGGTTTCCTGTTTCTCATGGCAACAGACTGGATCATGTAAAGAACAACAGAAAAGCATATGAACGGCATTGGATGGAACCTTACAAGTACATTCAAACATCTCAACTCCACGGATGATGTAGTGCTGCTAGCATCCCCCTACAAGCACATCCAGAGCAAGGCACACAGACTAGCAGAGAACGCTGATGGAATTGGCCTTAAACTCAATCCAGAAAAATGTAAAACAGTAAGGAAAATTGCCAAAGAACAACATCGTGTGAAAATCAGCAACAACAAGTTGAAAGACATCAAAGAAGTTTTTTTACTTTGGGGCAATAGTCAAGAAAGATGGAGGAGTAAAGGAGAATATAAAGAACAGAATATCCAAATTCTGGAGAACATTCTTCGGATCTTTTTTAAAACGGGGGCCACATTTTTCATTAATGTTTTACGTAGTGTTTTTGGTACCGAAAGACTTTCAAACTTCGTATACTTATCTATTTTGTGTTATAGAACAGAAAAATATTTTTGTATTCGAATTTATTTCATGTAAAAAATAGTCTTATTTCGATAATTTCAACCAATCACTGACAAGTATTCAGTTGTTTACATTTACTCCTTTGGCTCATTAAGTGATGTAAAATGTATTTAATCTCCATACCTTCGTTTTATTTGCTTTTTTCATTTTAAATTTGCTTTAACCCTAACCCTAACCCTAGGGTTAGGGTTAGGGTTAGAGTTAGGGTTAGGGTTAATTGTTTCAGAATCGTTTGTTTATGTAGTCGGCACTTAATGTATATCGGCTGAATGGACGTCAGTGATTGGTTGAAATTACAGAAATACGACAACTTTAACATGGAATAATTTATGGATTTCTTTTTTTTTTAAGAAGACTAAGAGAAAAAGATGTTTTATATGACACATTCTACCAGTGTTCCAATTTTCAAAGTGTTTCGTTAATGAAAAATGTGGCCCCCGTTTTAAAAAAGATCCCATTCTTCTAACAAGGGTATAAAGAAGCAAAGGTATAGACTGCAAAATGAAGCTGAAGCTGTTCAAGACATTGATCTGACCAGTGTGACTTAACAGACGTGAAAACTGGAAGGTTAAAAAAATGAAAGAAAAAACAATGGATAGCTTCCATTTCAAGCGCTTAAGGAGAATACTCAATATCAAATGTCTTCAAAGAGTCCGAAATGGCACAACTGAGATGAAAACGGCCAACAACAGAATCAGTGATGAAATAAGATATAGATGCTGGGACCAGATTAAACATATTCTCAGACAAGATCGAGAAAGTGATTGTATTGTGGCACTAAAGTGGAAGCCTGAGAAGAAAAGAGCAGCAGAGTGTCCTAAAACCACATGGCGAAGGACAACTGACAAAGAAAGGAGACGAGAAGGGTGGAGAAGCTGGAATGAGACCAGAACAGTGGCAGGAAACAGAGCTTGTAGGAGAGATTATGTCGCAGCCTTATGTGCCTCATGACATGGAGAGAACTAACTAACTAAAGTATATGTCTAAGCATGGCTGTGTGATAAGATATTCACTTCCCCACCACGTGGTTCCAGGTTCAGTCCCATAGTGTGACACTTTGGACAAGTGTCTTCTACTGTAGTCTTGGGCCAATGAAAGCCTTGTGAGTGGAGTTGGTCGATGGAAACTGAAAGAAGCCTGTCATATATATAGATGTGCGTGTGTGTTTGTCCTCTATCACGGTGATGGTATATTTATGTTCCTGTAACTTAGTGGTTTGGCAAAAGAAAATGATAGAATAAGTACCAATCTTAAAAAAAACATAGTGAGGTCGATTCATTTGACTGGAATTCTTCAAGGTGGTTTCCCGGCATGGCTGCAGTCTACTGACTGAGACAAGTAAAAGATAATTATATATAATACTAGCAGAAATACCAGGCGTTGCCCGGGTTAAAGAGAATAATGAAATCTAAAAACGCCGTCTAGACTACGCATCATCTTTATATATAGAGATGTATATACACACACGCACCCAAACACACGTATATATATGTATATCAATATAAATATATGAAAGTCAATGAAGTTTCGTAAAAGAAGGTGATCATGTACATACTTTCTTGCTGTTGTGATTATAACACCTCATTGTAAACTATGTTCCTTGTTTTCCCTTGTAGAGCATATACAAATAGGTTTTTTGTTGCTGCCCACTCTTGAGCAGCCAACATACAGTTGTCCATGTGAGAAGCAGGGCTCTTCCAAGAGAAGACCAGCTACAGACAGTGTTTGACCCTGATATTTGTTTATGGACATGGCAAAAGTCACACGAAGGGGGAATTGTAGTCTTCTGAATGTAAAAGGAATGTCTGCTCCTGATGGAGTAAGAGGAATTCTTGGAATAAAGACGTCATCCCCTTTTGCACATCCAGAAAGAATGGTAGCCTCGATAACGTGTGACATCATTTTCTAAATAATGCTCATCTGTTATGTTCGGGTTAAAATTTCATCAACATCAAAAATATATGAATTTTCATGGGAGTTATGGCCGTTATGCAAAGAATATAATTTCCAAATTTCATAAAGATCCATTCAGTACTTTTGACGTAGTTTTGGATAAGAAAACAAACGACTAATGTGTGTGTTTGTGTGCATGTGTATGTGTGTGTGATGGGTGTATATATGTATAGATATCTGTATGCATGTATATATGTATATATGTGTACATATTACATGTACATCTATATATATATATATATATACATCTACACATATGTATACATATACATGTATGTATAGATCTATATATATATACATATACGTGTACATCTATATGTATACATATACATCTCTCTCTCTCTCTCTCTCTCTGAAAGTATCTGTCATTACAGTATCGAAATGGTGTACATATACATGTATATGTATACATATACATCTCTCTCTCTCTCTCTCTTTCTCTCTCTGTGAAAGTATCTGTCACTACAGTATCGAAATGTGATTGTTTCAGTTAGTGGAATAGTTTCATTTTTAAAGTGAAAGTATTTGACATGAGTGTTTTCGTTTCACTTTTGACACGTAATACTTAAATAGTGGAGGAGATATTATGTTGCCGTGTGCTCGAACTCTGCAAGAAGTTAATAATTTTTTTTGACTAAAACACAAGGCATGTGTAAAATTTGAATGAAATTGGTTGCGTAGTTCTCGAGTTTTAGGGATTCACAAAGACAGACAGACAGACACACATTCTCATTTTTATATATATAGATATATATAAGAATAGGATTGAGAAAATTCAAAGAGCTTTTACCTTTGTTGACAACCAAAGGTCTCTCCCTCCAAGTGAAAGGAAGATTCTATGATGCATGTATACAAACAACAATGCTATGTGGTAGTGAGACATGAGCCCTGAATACAAAAGACATGTGAACTAGAGAGGAATGAAATTAGTATGCTAGTCAGTGTACATGTGCAACAGAGCACTAGTGAAATGAAAGAGAAGTTGGGCATATGAGAAATTAGATGCAGTGTGCAAGAGAGAAGACTGTACTGGTTTGGTCATGTGATGCATGTGGGTGTAGACTGTCTCATACAGAAGTGCTGATCACTCAAAGTGGATGGAATTTGTGGAAGAGGGAGGCCCATCAGACATGGGATGAAATACTGTAGGCCCATCTCAAGATACTGAGCCTTATGAATGAGATGACAAAGGACCAAGATATCTGTATTCAAGAAGACCCATCCATCACAACAGAATTGATACCAGTACTGGTGCCACTTAAAAAGCACCCTGTACATTCTGTGGAGTGGTTGGCATTAGGAAGGACATCCAGTTATAGAAAGCATGCCAGAATAAACAATACAGTCTGGTGTGCCTCTGGCCTTACCAGATCCAGTCCAACTGTCCAACCCATGCATAGAAAACAGATAATGATGATGATGATGATGATCATCATCATCATCGTTTAACGTCCGCTTTCCATGCTAGCATGGGTTGGACGATTTGACTGAGGACTGGTGAAACCGGATGGCAACACCAGGCTCCAATCTAAATTTGGCAGAGTTTCTACAGCTGGATGCCCTTCCTAACGCCAACCACTCAGAGAGTGTAGTAGGTGCTTTTACGTGTCACCTGCACGAAGGCCAGTCAGGCGATACTGGCAACGGCCACGCTCGAAATGGTGTCTTTTATGTGCCACCCGCACAAGCCAGTCCAGGGGCACTGGCAACGATCTCGCTCGAAAATCCTACGGAAGCCAGTTAGGCGGTACTGGCAATGGCCACGCTCAAAATGGTGCATCTTATGTGCCACCCGCACAAGAGCCAGTCCAGGGGCACTGGCAACGATCTTACTTGGCTTGCCGGGTCTTCTCACGCACAGCACATTTCCAAAGGTCTCGGTCAGTAGTCATCGCCTCGGTGAGGCCCAATGCACGAAGGTCTTGCCTCACCACCTCAGCCCAGGTCTTCCTGGGCCTACCTCTTCCACGGGTTCCCTCAACTGTTAGGGTGTGGCACTTTTTCAGGCAGCTATCCTCATCCATTCTCACAACATGTCCATACCAGCGCAATCGTCTCTCTTGCACACCACAACTGATGCTTCTAATGTTCAGCTTTTCTCTCAAGATACTTACACTCTGACAGGTATTCACATTGACATTACACATCCAACGGAGCATACTGGCTTCATTCCTTGCGAGCTTACGTATGTCCTCAGCAGTTACAGCCCATGTTTCACTGCCATGTAGCATGGCTGTTCGTACACATGTGTCATACAGTCTGCCTTTTACTCTGAGTGAGAGTCCCTTTGTCGCCAGCAGGGGTAAGAGCTCTCTAAACTTTGCCCAGGCTATTCTTATTCTAGCAGCTACACTTTCAGCGCACCCACCCCCACTACTAACTTGGTCGCCCAGATAGCGGAAGCTATCGACTACCACTAATTTTTCACCCTGGAATGAGATAGAAGTTGTTTCCTGTTTGTTTACAGTTTTTATTGCACCTGAACATCTGCCACAAACAAAAACTAACTGCCTAGTTAACCTGCCTTTGATGTTGCTGCACCTCTTATGTGTCCATAGCTTGCATCGGGTACATCTTATAGAGTTACTACCTACTCCTTTTCTACATACTGAGCAGGGCCATCTACCTGAAGGGGTTTGTGTTTTATCTACCTTTCTACTTATTAGGATTTTGGTTTTAGCTAGGTTGACTCTAAGGCCCGTCAATTCTAGACCTTGGTTCCACACCTGAAACTTCTCCTCTAGTTCTGATAGTGACTCCGCAATTAGGGCAAGGTCATCAGCATAGAGGAGCTCCCAGGGGCAACCTGTCTTGAACTCCTCTGTGATTGCCTGGAGGACTATGGTAAATAATAGGGGGCTGAGGACGGAACCTTGGTGGACCCCTACCTCTACCCGGAATTCATTGCTGTACTCATTTCCAACCCTCACCTTACTGGCAGCATCTCTGTACATGGCTCGCACAGCTCTCACTAACCATTCTTCTATCCCAAGTTTCCTCATTGACCACCAGATAAGGGATCGGGGGACCCTGTCAAAGGCTTTCTCCATGTCAACGAAAGCCAGGTACAGAGGTTTATCCTTGGCTAGGTATTTCTCCTGCAGCTGTCTTACTAGAAATAAGGCATCAGTAGTGCTTTTACCTGGCACGAACCCAAACTGCATCTCATCTAACTTGATTCGCTCCCTAATTAGTTGGGCTATGACCCTCTCCTGTAACTTTCATAACCTGATCTAACAGCTTGATGCCTCTGTAATTATTTGTATCTAAAGCGTCACCTTTACCTTTGTAGCAGTTGACTATGATGCTGCTACACCAGTCATTGGGTATGACTCCTTCGTGTATCACCTGGTTCGTAATACGGGTGACTAGGCTATAGCCAACACTGCCAGATATTTTGAGCATCTCTGCAGTGATTCCTGATGGGCCGGGGGCTTTCCCGGTCTTCATACTCTTAATCGCTTTATCTACCCTGGTACTATCAACTCGGATAGCTGGTCCCTCTATTGGGTCGACATACGGCAGGCTCTCTTCCTCCCATTCATTCTCTTTATTAAGAAATCTATCGTAGTGACATCTCCAGACCTCTTTCTTTGCATCCTCATTTAGTGCAAGCGTACCATCATCCATGCGAACACATTTCTCTCCTACGACATCACTATTCTCTCTCCTACACTGTCTTGCAACACGAAATACCTCGAGTCTTTGGTCCTCACGGCGCAGAACATTGGCAAATCTTTTCTTATCTGCTTCCCCTCTGGCTAAATAAACTTATCGCCTAGCCTCCCTTCTGGCACATTGGTACAATTCCCTGCTACCACCGTTCTTCCAGTCCTTCCAATCCTGTTTCTTTTGTCTAATAGCCCTGTCTACCTCCTTGTTCCACTACCACGTTACTCTGGGTCGAGAGGGGACCTTACACCAGCCACAGATCTGGTCGGTGGCTTTCAACAGGTTGTCCCGCAGAAATCTCCAATTGTCTTCCACGTTGTATGATGCTATATCCCCTTCTATTTCGTTAAATGCTTCAAGTAACTTGTCTCTAAGTCTCTGTCCATTTGCAGGGTCTTTAAGCTTCCACACCCTTCTCCTCCAAGCCGGTCTAATTCTGGGCTCCCATTTTGCCTTGATCCCAAAGTCGCTAACTACTAATCTATGTTGTGGGGTACATTCTTCGCCAGGGTAGGTTTTGGCATTTATAAGCCGCCCTCTTTCCCTATTTCTGGCGAGGATGTAGTCGATTTGGCTAGAGTGTCTGCCGGAGCGGTAGGTGACTAGGTGACTGGCAGTTTTCCTGAAGTTGGTATTGCAGACCATAAGATCAGTTGCATCACAGAACTCCAGCAGTCTGGTTCCCTCCTCGTTGCGGGAACCGAAGCCATAGCCTCCATGTATGCCATGGAAGCCTCCAGCACGACGTCCGACATGACCATTGAAGTCTCCAGCCACAAAGAGAAGGTCCCTGTCACTCGTCGACGAGGTAGTTTGCAAGAGGGTGTCATAGAATTGGTCTTTCAGACCATCTGGTAGCCCCGGTTGAGGTGCATAGGCTGAGATGACAGTAGCTAATCTATGATGAAGCACTAGTCTAATCTTAAGTACTCTGTCACTTACTCTAACGACCTCGATTACCTTATCTGTCACTTACTCTAACGACCTCGATTAATGATATATATATATATATATATATATATATTCCAGTGCCCCTGGACTGGCTTGTGCGGGTGGCACATAAAAGACACCATTTCGAGCGTGGCCGTTTTCGTGCGGGTGACACGTAAAAGCACCCACTACACTCTCTGAGTGGTTGGCGTTAGGAAGGGCATCCAGCTGTAGAAACTCTGCCAAATCAGACTGGAGCCTGGTGTTGCCATCCGGTTTCACCAGTCCTCAGTCAAATCGTCCAACCCATGCTAGCATGGAAAGCGGACGTTAAACGATGATGATGATATTCCCTTGCAGACACAAGTAAGTTCAAGAAGTTTGTTTCTCAACTATTGGGTTTTGAGTTTGGTAAGCGAATTGTACTGTAGCTCCTAGGCTAACAAATGCCTTTTGATGGAACTTGTCATTATATACATATATGTACATATACACGAATATACATACACATATATTTATATGTGTGTGTGTGTGTCTCTCTCTCTCATTTGTTAGTTTGCCATTATAACATGTGTAATATCTTACACTCTGTCGTTTGTGCAAACTGACATTACACATCCAGCAGGTCATACTAGCTTCATTTCTTTCAAGCCTACGCATGTCCTCAACAGTCACGGCTCACCCATTTTTCACCACTGTGTAGCATAGCAGTTGGCACACATTTATCATACAATCTACCTTTCACTCTGAGTTAGATGCCCTTTGTCACCAGTAGAGGTAGGAACTTTCTGAACTTTGTCTAGGCTATTCTTATTCTAGTGGCAATGCTCTCTGAGCATCCACCCCCACTACAGACTTGGTCACCTAAGTAGCAGAAGCTATCAACTACTTTTAGTTTCTCCCCCTGGCATGTGATGGAATCTGTTTTCTGAGCATCTGTAGTGTTTACTGCCTCTATGCATCTGCCACACACAAAAGCTATCATCCTGGTTAAGCTTCCTTTGATGTTGCTGCACCTCTTATGCGTCCATAGCTTACACCAGGTACATCTTATGGAGTGTCTACCTACACCTTTTCTACAGATCAAGCAGGGCCATCTACCTGAAGGGGTTTGTGATGTGTTTGCCTTCCTACTTAGGCCCTTTGATTCTAAACCTTGCTTCCACACCTGAAATTTCTTCTCTAGTTCTGGTAGTGATTCTGCTCAGAGCAAGGTTATCAGCATAGACGAGCTCCCAAGAGCAATCTGTCTTAAATTCCTCTGTTATTGCCTGGAGGACAATGATGAATAAGAGGGGGCTGAGGGCTGATCCTAGGTGAACCCCTACTTCTACCCAGAATTCTTCACTATACTCATTGCTGACCCTTACTTTACTAACAGCATCCCTGTACAGCTTTTATTAACCACTTGTCGATCCCCAGTTTCCGCATCGCCCACTAGATAAGGGATCGAGGGACCCTGTCAAAGGCTTTCTCCAAATCAACAAAAGCCAAGTATAGGGGTTTATCTTTTACTAAGTATTTCTCTTGCAACTGCTTTACCAGGAATACAGAATCAGTGGTGCTTCTACCTGGCACAAAATTGAACTGCATCTCATCTAAGCAAACTCTCTCCCTAATTAGTAGGGCTATGACCCTCTCCGTGACCTTCATCACCTGATCCAGCAGTTTGATACCCCTGTAGTTGTTTCTATCTAAATCATCACCTTTACCTTTGTAGCAGTTGAATATGGGGCTACTATGCCAGTCATTGGGTATGACTCCTTTGTGAACTACCTGGTTTACAATACGGATGACTAGACCATAATCCACACCACCAGATATTTTAAGCATCTCAGCAGTGATTCCTGATGGGCTAGGGGCTTTTCCAGACTTCATATCTTTAATTGCTTTATCTACCAGGGTGCTATCTATTTGAGTAGCTGGTCCCTCAATTTGGCAGGCTCTCCTCCTCCCATTCATTCTCCACATTCAGCAGCCTTTCATAATAGCTTCTCCAAGCCTCTTTCTTTGCAGAATCATTAAAAGCAAGTGCACCATCATCCATGCGGACACATTTCCGTCATGTAACATCACAATTTTCTCTCACACACCATCTTGCAATCCGAAATACTTCAGTTCTTTGGTCCTCATGTCGCTGAACATAGGTAAACTTCTGCTACAGAACAACAGCAAATGCAAAATTGAGCACCTGAAGAATCTTTCTGCATGTAATCAAGTTATATGCATTGCACTTACAGAAACACATCTACCTGCAGACATAAATGATGCGGAGATACACATACCAATGTATGCTATCTTCTGTACACACAGAAGAAAAAGAAGTCACAGTGGAGTTGCAATGTACATCCGCGAAGATGTCACACAATTAACCCTGTTATCGAACTCTAACTAGGTGTGTGACACACTAACAGTACATCTAAAGCAACTTGATATAGTGACATGTAATGCCGACACAGTCTAAGAGAATGTTCTGGGCTTGCATTAGGCAAGATGTTGAAAATTTTTTTGGCACATGACACTCCATGGATCCTAAGTAGTGTATGTGTAAAATTTGAATCAGTTGGGTAGTTCTCAAGTTTTAGTGATGCACACATACATACATACACACATTCTCAGCTTTATGTGTGTGCGTGTGTGTGTGTGTCTGTGTATTTCCAATAGCTGCTGGCTTTGTGCCTAAATTTGAAACTGTTATGTACATACACACACACAATTATGTACAGTAGAAATGTAGAAATGTAGGGAATTTATGTCAAAAGACAGGTAGAAGCAGTGGTGGGCTTGTAGTTGTTTTCTTTCTATTGTGAATATAACTTCTATTTGTGGTAACATTGCATCATTTGGCTGTGTCAATAAAATTTCTATTTCTGTATTGTTCAGCATGCTCTCGTGTCTATTATTAACCTATTAATAAAGTATTGATATACATTTCTTATCTCTATAACTCTGCTCGTGCCCTTCCATCATTTCAGCTAAACTGTGAGCTGTTTCACCAATAAAGGTTTGGTAGAGTTTCTGCATTTGTCCTCCATGCAGTTTATCTGATATACTACAGGATGTCCACAAAGTCTGGGTACATGGGGATTAACACATACTTTAAGAAATTATTATTTCTTATATTTAATTGTTTATGTTATGACTTTATTTATTCCATGTAGCCAGACTTTGTGGACACCCTGTACATTCCTAGCTTTGCATTTTATCTTAGGGTTCATATTACTATACAATTCCTATTGGTACAAGTGGTGCTGTTCATGCACACACACATAAATTGAATCTATCTGACCTATGCCTCTTTCGGATTCTTAGAATCTCTCCTCTGCAGCCCATGTAATGAGTAACAGTACTGAACCTTTGTATTCTTACCCCACCTATCACTTTACCTCTTTGTCCCATTAAGATGCCTATGTACACAAGAGAGTATCAGATCTACTCATATAAGATACACATCACCATCACTTCTTCAGTGTTGGCAGCCATTCATTTGTTGATATCCATTACACATGTTCATTTCTATTAACATCAATCATTTGAACTTTGTCACAGTAGCAATAATATAGCTGCCATTGTTTCTCTTTCAATACTTCTATCATTCCCTTCTCAACTTCCCTTTCAGTCAGCTCATTACCTTTTTACCATCCTCTCCCTCTATCCACTACCTTTCTCCTATTATATAATTTTGCCTCCTTCACACAATCACCCTGGATCTTCTATCATTGTTCTCTCTTCTCTTCATGTGATCTTGGTTATAATGCTTTGAACAGAGATAGTGGTAGAGTAATGAGAATTCTTTACTCATGCAGGACACAAGGCAAATTCACTAGTCTTGGTGTCACACAATCTCCCTAGTACACTCTGTGGAATGGTTGGGAAATGAGTGGAGACAATGTACAGTTGAAAGGGTTCTTTTGTTTGGTTAATAACAAGACAACCATTCAGTGTTAGTGCCACAATAAAACTCACTCCTACCCAGTATGCACTGTAAATTGGTGTGCTAGAAAGGGCATCCAGTTACAGAAACCATGGTAAAAATGGTATGTATGAACAAGATAGGCACAACTGGTCTATGAGTGTAGTAACTTTGAATAAGAAAGAATTTAGATGTGACATCCCTTCCAATACATGCATCTATGGGAAGTAAAAGTACCACCTGACTTAAAGGGAAACCATCATTAGCTGTGTTTTTGAACAAGACATTCACACAACCACAACATACACACACACATGTAATATATATATATATATATATATATACATGCAGATACATATAAATTTGACATGGGCGATTCTTTCTTGTCTCGTGATTCACGGTCAAATGGCTGGGTGGAATTGCGTGAAAAATTACACAGATGAGTAGAATGATCCAGTGGTGATGCTGGGCTTTGTATTTTTTCATAGCTCTCATGGTTACCGAGATAATCTACTATAATAATATTCTTGTGTTTATGAATGAGAAAGGAAGGGATGATAGATGAATAAGGAAGGAAGGGGTGATGTCATACATACTTGGTAGTGGGATGATGAAAATTGTATGCTGAAAAAATAAATCAAACAGCGTTTCAACTCTGTGTGAATATATATATGTGCGTATGTAAAAGGGAGGTATGTGAATGTCTGTGTGTACCTGTGTGTGTTTTTGTGTGTGTGTGTGCATGCAATTGAAGTGGGATGGTTCATCTTTGTTCACTTAGTATTTGGGTTTATTTTTTGATTTGGTTGAATCTTGGTTGGTTTTTTTTTTTTTGTTGGTCAGTCACCAAATTCACTAGTCAAGTGACTCCATTTAATTGATCAATGGAAACATCACATCAATTTGAAAGAAACTGCTCCTCGGCTGCAGCAGCAATCTAAAAATGTACGAGCTCCCCTGTCCTTCCTCCTTCAAGTTATCACTTCTTCTTCATCAGTCATTCTTTTACTAGCAGTGCTTAGACATATCCTCTTATGTAGATAAAGCTAGATATATGGTCTCAGTAAAATAAGGGTCGGGTGGGGGTGGGGAAGTATGACATCAATTAATTTATCACCATCAGCTGGAACTTAACTGTCAACTCCCATTGGATTTAACTCCAAAGGGTTGTAAACTATATGCTGCATAATCTTAAAAATGAAATAAAGATAAATATAAATTAACTATCTCACCATTCCTTTTTCTTGAGCCCACCTCCCCACTATTTTCCTCTGCAACTCTCTAAATTATAGTAGGCTTTAGATATACCTTTTCCCCTAAATTCATTCTGCCACAAATATTGCAAAGGGAAACAAGATAATTATTTTGGTTTCTAGTACTGATGTAAACTGGGATTAAAAAAATGGTTTATAATTTATATTGGAAATCTATATAGTCATCTGCGTCTGAGGAGAGCTGTTTCTTTCAAATTGATGTAATGTTTTCATTGATCGATTAAATGGAGCCACTTAAAACAACCGTAATGCACCGAAACAGCTGTAATGCATTGATACATACATACATATACATATATCATCATCATTTAACGTCCACTTTCCATGCTAGCATGGGTTGGACGATTTGACTGAGGACTGGTGAAACCGGATGGCAACACCAGGCTCCAATCTAAATTTGGCAGAGTTTCTACAGCTGGATGCCCTTCCTAACGCCAACCACTCAGAGAGTGTAGTAGGTGCTTTTACGTGTCACCTGCACGAAGGCCAGTCAGGCGATACTGGCAACGGCCACGCTTGAAATGGTGTCTTTTATGTGCCACCCGCACAAGCCAGTCCAGGGGCACTGGCAACGATCTCGCTCGAAAATCCTACGAAGGCCAGTCAGGCGGTACTGGCAATGGCCACGCTCAAAATGGTGCATCTTATGTGCCACCCGCACAAGAACCAGTCCAGGGGCACTGGCAACGATCTTACTTGGCTTGCCGGGTCTTCTCACACACAGCACATTTCCAAAGGTCTCGGTCAGTAGTCATCGCCTCGGTGAGGCCCAATGCACGAAGGTCTTGCCTCACCACCTCAGCCCAGGTCTTCCTGGGCCTACCTCTTCCACCGGTTCCCTCAACTGTTAGGGTGTGGCACTTTTTCACGCAGCTATCCTCATCCATTCTCACCACATGTCCATACCAGCGCAATCGTCTCTCTTGCACACCACAACTGATGCTTCTAATGTTCAGCTTTTCTCTCAAGATACTTACACTCTGACGGGTATTCACATTGACATTACACATCCAACGGAGCATACTGGCTTCATTCCTTGCGAGCTTACGCATGTCCTCAGCAGTTACAGCCCATGTTTCACTGCCATGTAGCATGGCTGTTCGTACACATGCGTCATACAGTCTGCCTTTTACTCTGAGTGAGAGTCCCTTTGTTGCCAGCAGAGGTAAGAGCTTTCTAAACTTTGCCCAGGCTATTCCTATTCTAGCAGCCACACTTTCAGCGCACCCACCCCCACCACTAACTTGGTCGCCCAGATAGCGGAAGCTATCGACTACCTCTAGATTTTCACCCTGGAATGAGATAGAAGTTGTTTCCTGTTTGTTTACAGTCTTTATTGCACCTGAAATATACACACACACACACACACATATATATATATATATACATATACATATATTCATATATATATATATATATATATGTATATTTAGAGAGAGAGAGAGAGAGAGAGAGAGAAAGAGACAACTGGATGTTCTTATGAGACAACTTAATGAAGGCCACCAGCCAAATTTGTGGCTAGTGCAAAATCCCTTCAAGTTCTAAAGTGATATGGTGATGGAAGAGTGCAGTAGACAGGGCCGTTAGAGTGTGCAGTAGACAGGGCCATTAGAGTAAAGAAATGGACCTGTAAAAACCAGCTAATATAATAAATGCAAAAACTAATTTCTGTGTGTCAGTGTGTCACACTCCTCCCCCCCCCCCCCCCCCGCCTCAGCCATCACTATTCAATGACACTTTCTTATGCTGAGGTGTGAGTAATAGTAGGCATAGAGATGGTGAGGGCAGTAGCAAAGACAGAGAGAGAAAGAAAGAGAGGGAGAAAAAGAGAGACAAAGAAATTTAGGGAGAGTTGATGATGGTTTATTAAAAGTAGTAGTGTTGATGGTGGAAATGGGAGTAATAATAAGAGAGAGAGAAAGAGTGGCTATGTGAGAGATAGAGGGAGATGATGTACAACTTTCTTGGGCAGAAATTCCTGTGGTCAGCATACTGAAACAACTACTGGACACTATCATTTTTGTTTTGTTTTGCTTTTTTTAATACATACATACATGTGTGTGTGTCTATATATATATATATATATATATATATATATATATATATATATATATATGTATACACAAACACACATATATCTATAATGATAAATGCCAAAACAAATTTCTGTGTGTCAGTGTGTCACACTTTGACCCGGTCTCTCACTATTCAATGACACTTCTACTCAGCTTGCTGGGGTGAGAGTAATAGTAGGCATAGAGACAGTGAGGGTGGTAGTAGATTGACAGCTGAAATGGTAATGGGGTGATAGTAATAGTATGAACTGTAGTTGTGATAGAGGCAGTGGTGACAGTGATGATGGTGGTGGTGGTGGTAGCTGAGGCGGTCAAGCATGATGGTGATAGTAAGTGATGTGAAAGACAGTGGTGATGGTGGTGGGGGGAAGGCGGCAAAGTCAAAGGTGTTGATGTTAGTGGCGTCAGAAGTCTGAATGGTGTGTGTATGACAGTTGTGGTGGCGATGGTGGTACTGGTGATGGTGATGGTTGAAAACAATCAACAGAAAGAGAGGAAGAGAAATAAAGAGGTTAGATGGGAAAAAAAATTGTACTGAGCCCCAAATAGGAAGACAAAAAAATGTTTATCATGAAGCTTTACAATAAGTTCCAAGTCGACATATACCACTGCTTGAAAAATATTGGTCAAGTTTAATAAAATTTAATATGTACTCAATGCATGAATAAAATTTAATATGTACTCAGTCCAATGTAGAGCCCTCCAAAGGAATAGCTTAAAAGCCATATTTATATATCGTGACATATAATTGCCAACCAAGTGTGGCGTCCAGGAAGACATCTCTTCCAGCTGGCTAACGACACTCATTGTGTCCGATTGGTATTTGCGAGGGGAGGTCATCGCTACCAGCTCTAGCCTTATGTGGTACATAGGGACACTAATTTCTGGGTGGTTACCAGTTCTCAGCGTGTGTAAATCACCAGCTAGTAATGAAAACTCATTCCACTTGCAAAATACTATATGCTTTTTCCAGCGACATACTGTTGCTGATCTTGAAAAAGGAGAAATAAGCTATATTAAATCTCTGAGCGAGATATAAACAGTAGCAATACGGAATCATAGCATATAAATGTCAACCAAGCGTGGCGTCCTATAAAGGACAGTGCTACTGACGTTTATAGACCCAGGAAGGCATCTCTTCCAGCTGCCTAACGACACACATTTTGTGTCCGATTAGTATTTGTGAAGGGAGGTCATCATTACCAGCTCTAGTCTTACTCGCAAAATACTATATGCGAGATCAGCAACAGTTTGTTGCTGGAAAAGCATATAGTATTTTGTGAGTGGAATGAATTTTCATCACTAGCTGGTGATGAACACATGCTGAGGATGGGTAACCACCCAGAAACTCGAGTCCATGTGTATCATGTAAGGCTAAAGCTGATAGTGACGACTTCCCCTCGCAAATACTAATCGAACACAGAATGTGTGTCGTTAGCCAGTTGGAAGAAATGCCTTCCTGGATCTATGAACGTCAGTAGCATTGTCCTTTATAGGACGCCACACTTGGTTGGCAATTATATGTTACGATTCTGTGTTGCTACTGTTTATATCTTGCTCAGAGATTTAATATAGCTTATTTCTCCTTATATATATATATATATATATATATATATATATATATGTATATATATATATATATATATATATACACACACATACATGCATACATCCGTACATACATACACACATAGTGTACCTACATACATATACACACGCACACATGCGCGCGTTTGTGTGGATGCTTAGAAAGTATCAGTTTGGACATTTTTTCTAAGTAAAACAGAAATAAATAAGTTTATTAAAATAAGACCATCATATAATAATGATGACTGACAATAAATTAAAGTTAATTTTTACAACAGACTGTCAAACCACATAAACATGGACACGTATGTACAGATACACACGTGTGTTTGTTGATGGGTGGGTGTGATTAATTATTCATATTGACTCACAATATGAAAGCATGACAGAC